>NC_090239.1:1575000-1760000 GCF_024489055.1 Chanodichthys erythropterus | reverse complement strand
ATCTATATCCTATCTACCATATATATCCTATCTACCATATATATCCTATCTATCTATCTATCTATCTATCTATCTATCTATCTATCTATCTATCGCTACAAAGTTATTTTACAATATAGGGGGAAAAAAAGTTTCATATATCTCCTATAATATCACAATTTATTTCCAATCCCAGCATTCACAATCAAACAACATTATTAGAGAGAAGACGCCACTGAAAGTAGCAACTTCCTGTGAGTTTTTTTCCCAAAGGTTTTATTGTGGCAGAACTGTCAAAACATTAAAGTAATGCACTGCAACATAATTAATTCAAAAGACCTGCATTGCAACCGTCTGCATTTCTAAAGGTAAAAGAGATCTAGTGAAATGTGACTTCATACTTGAACATCCAGAGAGAGCGATTCAAACTCATCATGATTTCTAGAACTCCCAGACTATGTGTTTTTGTCTATGGGGTCAGCAGGGGTCATGGGTTAAACACAATCACCTGCCATTGTTCCACAGTAAAAGTCCATTCCAGTCCTGATCCGGCAGGGACGTTCCAGAATCGCAGCTCTTGGGATCAGCTTTGAGGGGAAAACGGTCTGCTGCACACGGCAAACACAGAACACAGCGGTACGTAGAGCATGTTTTAAACTCTCAACAAAATTATTGCTACATTTATGGGATAAAATTAATAAACATGTAGATAGATTTTTTATTATCATGACAGATATACCAAATATTTGTTCTTGTTTTCAAAGAAATCCATATTTCCAAACCTATTTAAATTCTATTAATGTAGAAATCTGCTCTCCTTTAAACTATTTAAAGTGACTTGAGTTTGGTTTCAAAAAGGTGCATTTCATATTTAAAGTGAGACATTATAGGATTCTAACATGCATTAGTTTCTATTTTTATGAACAAATAAATTCAAATGTTATATAAAAATATATAATGATAAAATAAATCAGTTTTTGCATTTCTTAAAAGAAGTTAAATATAATTTGTGATGTCAGCATTTTAGCTGTTCTCAATGTGTGGATGAGCCTAAAACCTTATATACAAATAATACACTTAAAATAAATTTTAGAGAAGCTGAAAAGTTATTTTACAGAGCTCATGCTGACGTCATGGCATGCTTTTTCACGACAGTTGTAGCGGAATACGGCAGCGGTAGTCGGCATGTTGCTCGGTCTCGCCTTACAGAACATAAACATTCACACTTTATAAGTCATCTTTCCGGTGAATGGAGACGGTGAGACTGCATCGCATGTCTGAATGTGAGGGTTTGCAGCTCTAGTTCGACAGTCTGCTTTATTTTGCATATGTGAATGTGTTCGTATTTTTACTTTCATGTTTTAAGTTAAATGAATGGCATGACGTCAATCTTATCATATTATACTCTGATCAATAATACTGCAGTCCATAAATTGAGTTAATATTAGTGATGTAACATTAAATAATATGATAATGTTCGTTCAGATGCGGAAATACTCATGCTATTAATAACTTCATGTGTTTCTATATTGGTCTGTTCAGCTGCTTCTGTCAGATGCTTTGCTTTTTCTTGATTTGCACAAAGACATTTCGCTGTGAAATGAAGGAGGATTTGAGCTGAAATGTTCAACTGCTGTGTTTTTAGGACAAAAGTGTGTCAGAAAATCTCAGGGCGTGACAGGATGTCGTCACATTTGTTTCAGCAGTTGTAATTTTGCTTGATTAAAACTTCTGTTGGCCAGTGATGATGTTTCTGTTTACGTTTTTGCTGTGTCATGAGTTGTTTTGAGCTTTATAATTTTGGAAGTTGAAAGTCATGCCCCAAACAACTCATGACACAGCAAAAAAAATAATAAATAAATAAAATTATATGTAAAGCCTCTCTATATATACACACACACGTGCATGCATATATATTATATATGTGAATATATATATGCATGCGTGTGTGTATGAATATATATATATAAATATATATATATATAATGTGCACGTATATATTTGTGTACGTATTCATATATATATAATATACATACATATACACACACATATATATATATATATATATATATATATGCATGTATGTATATGTGTATATTTATACATATATGTACGTGTATATATAACATTATTTATTTTTCATATATATACACATACATATACACTTACATACATATATACGTGTATATATGTATGTACATACATATTTTATTTTTCATTTATTTATATATATATATATATATATATATACACACATATAAATATATATATAAATGTGTGTGTGCATATATATTTGTGTACGTATTCATATATATATATATATGTACATATATACACACATAAATATATGCATATATGTATATTTATACGTATATATGTATGTACATGTGTATATATATATATAACACACATATAATTTATATAATTTTATTTTTCATTTTTATATATATATAATATATATATACGTACATATATGTATACATATATGTACGTGTATATATATAATTATTTATTTTTCATATATATATATATATATATATATATATATATATATATATATATACTTACAAACATATATACATACCATTTTATTTATTTTGAATTTTCATATATATATATATATATATATATATATATATATATATATATATATATACGTACATATATAAACACATATAAATAAATAAATATATATATGCATGTATGTGTGTATATATACATATATATGTACATGTGTATATTTATATTATGTATATATATAATAAAAGTTTATTTTTTATTTATATATATATACACACGTACATATGTATATATATATATATATATATACGTACATATATACACACATATAAATAAATAAATATATATATGCATGTATGTGTGTATATATACATATATATGTACATGTGTATATTTATATTATATATATATATATATATATATATATATATATATATATATAATAAAATTTTATTTTTTATTTATATATATATATACACACAATTTTATTTATTTTTTATATATACACATATACATACATGCGTAACATGACATTACGTTGCAGATATTGATGACTCCAGGGAGCTTTATGATTTCACTGCATGTTTGTGCGCTCTGGCAGGAAGTGGCTGTCCATGGCTCATACCTGTGACTTCCTGTGCATGAATAACAGCCGCCACTGAACCCACCAATCACTCCTCAGATCACACCTGCACCCAACAGGATGGCGGAGGCCGTGGCAAACGTCGCCCGGAGAATAAACGCCACCATGGAAGAGGGGAGAGACTCGCTGGGTGGGTAAAGATCAGCGCGCCTCAAACATACCGACTGACAACAGATTAATAACTCATATCTCATAGGGATTCTGTTTTGATTTTTGTCACCTTTTCCTAAACACACGCATAACTCCTGATGAGGCCGTTTTCAGGGTCCGTCGACCCCAAGGGACTGCTATAGGGGTATGTGGAAATAAATAAATAATAAACAAATGGATTAATATGAATGAATAAATAAAAGCATTTACATGAATAAAATAATACATATAACAGTACATTAAAATGACTGAATAAAAAAAATTGATTTAAATCAATAAAATAATATAAATAACAGTAAGATTAAAATGACAATGAATGAATAAATACATTTATTTAAATATAACCGTACATTATAATTGATTAAAATGAATGCATGAATAAAAATTTGATTTAAATAAATAAAATAATAAATATCAGTACATTATAATTCACAATGATCACAATTAATGAATAAATAAATAATTGACTGATTTAAATAAATAAAATAATATATCAGTACAATTAACATTTATTAAAATGACTGAATAAATAAATGTATTTAAAATAATACATAAAACACTGATTAAAATGAATGAACAAATTTATTTAAATAAATAAAATACATATAACAGTACATTAAAAATAGATTAATATGAATTAATAAACTAATAGATATAACACTACATTTCTATAGTAAGTAGAAAAACAACAATAAAGTAATAATAATGTAACCTAAAAATAATATTATATAATATTATTATTTTTTCACATATAAATTTGGATAATACATAGTTGACTCCAGGAGGATGATCATATTTTGCGGTTTATTATTATTATTATTATTATTATTATGGGCTGTTTGGCTCTGATGTGCTCAGTAGATGGTGCCATTGTGCCGAGAAGCTCCTGTAAATCACACGCTTGATTTTGACCATTTTCCAATTGATCAAGTGTCATTTTCTTTAAATCATCCTATCAGTCATTTAATACCAAGTGTAAATAAAGTCAAATCGCAATCAGCAGCATTGTGAAGCCGACACCTCTGATTAAACACACACACATCAAGAGCCCCCAAATTAAGCATTAATTTCTGTCCGTCAGTCATTTTCCATGATTTTCTGAGTGATTGCACAATGGGAGCATGTTGATTTGCAGAGGCGACGGCTCTCTTAATTACAGCTCTCACATTAACAGACTGATTTCAGCTGAGTCGATCTGAATCAGAGCCGTTTTCTGCCTCAGATCTGTCCGACTGCGGCCTCGTGAGTTTCCCTGACGGCGTCTTCAAAATGATCCGCAGCTGCACAGACAACATCCACAAGATCTCTCTGGCCAACAACCAGATCAAGGCCTTGAGCAACAAGTTCTTCGTCACGTTTACACAGTTGAGAGGTGAGACTTTCGGTTCTTCTGTTCGTAGCATCAGGAGAAAAGCTTCAGGTGTCTCTCTAGACCAATCATCTGAAGCAGCACAACTGTTTTCAACATTGATAATAATCAGAAATGTTCCTTGAGCAGCAAATCATCATATTAGGATCATGTGACACTGAAGATTGGAGTAATGATGCTGAAAATTCAGCTTTGATCGCAGGAATAAATTACAACTTACTATATATTCACATAGAAAACAGTTATTTAAAATTGTCAAAATATTTCACTATTTTTACTGTATTTTTGATCAAATAAATGCAGCTTTGGTGAAGAGACTTCTTTCAAAAACATTAAAAAATTGTGTCCGACAGACCCAAACTTTGGGTTTATATTTTATTTAATTTTATTTTACTTTATTTAATTTAATTTTATTTTTTAATAATTAAAAACAATTGCATTTTTATTGTTTAATCTCATTTTTATTTAAATTTATTGCTTTTTATTATTTATTTATTTATTTTTGCAAAGCTAATTATAGTCACCATAGACTAACGTAAAGTTTTCAAACTCATTTTATGTAGAGGGCACTTTTTATGGGCATATTAGAATGATTTCTGAAGGATCATGTGACACTGAAGACTGGAGTAATGATGCTGAAAATTCAGCTTTGATCACTGGATATAAATTACAGTTTACTATATATTCACATAGAAAACAGCTATTTTAAATTGTAAAAATATTTCACTATTTTTACTGTATTTTTGATCAAATAAATGCAGCATCGGTGAAGAGACTTCTTTCCAAAAACATTAAAAAATTGTGTCCGACAGACCCAGACTTTGGGTTTTTATTTAATTTAATTAAATTTTTATTTTATTTTATTTTACTTTATTTAATTTTATTTTATTTTTTAATAATTAAAACAATTGCATGTTTATTGTTTAATCTCATTTTTATTTTAATTTATTGCTTTTTATTATTTATTTATTTATTTTTGCAAAGCTAATTATAGTCACCATAGACTAACGTAAATCCAGAGTTTTCAAACTCATTTTATGTAGAGGGCACTTTTTATGGGCATATTAGAATGATTTCTGAAGGATCATGTGACACTGAAGACTGGAGTAATTGATGCTGAAAATTCAGCTTTGATCGCAGGAATAAATTACACTTTACTATATATTCACATAGAAAACAGCTGTTTTGAATTGTAAAAATATTTTTTTAATGATCAAATAAATGCAGCTTTGATGAGCAGAAGAGACTTAAAAACATCTTACTGTTGAACTGCAGTGTACTTGTTGATTATTATACATGTTGAAGTTGCGAAATATTCTTCACATCAAATATATAAGCTGTTTCAGAGTGACTGACAGAGTTGCATCACTTGAAATGCTTCATACAAGCTGGGCACAGAATATACCGCCCAGCCCTGATGCATAGATTACATCACAAGCATAAATGCATGGTTGTGTTGTCTCTTCCTGTAGAGGTGGATCTGCAGGGAAACGTCCTCTCGACGCTGCCGGAGGCGGTCGGCAACATGGAGCACTTGGTCAGCATCAACCTCTCCAAAAACAAGCTGACGGTTTTCCCCGAGCGCCTGACGGACGTGAGCAGCCTCCAGCACATCAGCGTGGAGGGGAACCAGATCACAGGTGACCAGAGATTGACAGTGAAATCTGATGACAACGGTCTCGTAAATGATGTTTCTTATGCTCAAATAATGTTGTAAAAGCTCATTTTTTCAGGTTGGACCAGCCAATCAGGGTTTTCACAACAAAACCCGCTCAATTGCACCACAAAACTAGCCCAATCGCATTACAGGGAGGTGTTCTGAGGGGTAAAATCCGCGTTTTTGACAGAAAATTCGCATTCTAGGGGCTAAATATCATGTTATTTGGGGTTGTTTCAACCCGCAGACATGAAAAACAAAGTGATGACTTTCCCAATCAGCGATTGGCTGTTTTATTTAGAAGGCAGGACTTATTCCGTTGCACTTTCTCACAATTTATCAAAATGTCCAATCTGCTGCAGTTAATTTATTAAATAATATTATATTTTTAATGATTTTTTTTTAGCTTTTATTTAAAAAATATATATTTTAATTTTCATTTATTTTTTAGTAATTTTGTCATTTGTATTTTTGTTTTTTTTAATCTATCCATATAGCTTTAATTATTTTTTATTTCAGTTTTAGTTTTAGTATTTTCAGCGCTTTAACTTATTTTAGTTAGGGAGGCAGTTAATAAAATTAAAAAAAAAGAATTTATTTAAATAAAATAATAGCTATAACAGTACATTAAAACCTGAATAAATAAATAATAACAAATGAATAATTTATTTAAATAAAACATATATATTTTAATATATAATATACATATATATATATATTAATATATATTAATAAAATTGTATTAAATTATTAATAAAATTAAACATTAAAATCTAAATAAGTAAATAAATAAATAATTATTTTAATATTTTAATCAGGTTTAAATGTACTATTATTTTATTTAAATAAATTCAGTTTTTAAAATATTTATTAACTGCCTTGCTAACTAATAAATAATAACAAATAAATAAAACACAAATAACAGTACATTAAAACTGAAAAATATAAATAAATAAAGATTTGATTTTAATTAATAAAATAATATTCTTTTTTTTTTCAATTTTTTCATCTAATATTTCTATTTTATTTTATTTCAGCTTGAATTACTGAAAATTATTTTAATTAACAATATCAACACTAATCTGTTTTCCATGCAGTGAAAGTGAACAAGAAAGACCAAATAAACACCATAAATTATCATAAAATTACCAGACTTCTGTTAAGATGCATTTATTTTATTATTTATTTATTTATTTATTTAAGAAAAGGGGGGAACAATGCATATTAATGAACATTAAAACAAATGTAAATATGCAAGATTATAGCCTTAGGCTAATTTCCATCTGCAGACCCCCTGGCAGGTAGATGTTACACATAAAAAGAAAGAAAAGAAGGGAAAAAACTGTATACACAACACAATAAGACGACACAGACACGCTAATACAACAGTCAATATTAAAATACACAATAGAACAGCAACAAGTTAATTAGAAGAAGAGAGAAAAAATAATAATAATAATTTACAGTTCATCTGTATTGCAGAGAGAAAGAAAAGTAGTGATGGAATATAGAGCTCGACTCTATAAATCGCTGAACACTTAATAGCTAGAATGTCTGCGTCCATTTTCCATACATCTTCTGTTGTCACATATGCTTGAAGCGACATGAGGATGTGAATTATCTCTTTAATTCTGTTCCAAACTGATTGAAAACAAGCATGCAGTCAGTGTGCTAGCACTGATAAAAACTATCGCAAGGTAATTAACTCTCATTAGGCCCGTGTCATTCATACTGTCCCTTCAAAAGAATACTAATGGACACATCGGTGCAATTTCAGAGAAATAACACATTTATATGACTTTCTGTGAGCAGAGTAAGAGGTACACACACACACACATAATACAAAACACTGCGTGAAAGAGAAACGAGATCTGAAGAATATGGCAGAATAATCTATGAACACTCAGAAAACATTAATGCTGACGGGTCATTTTTTACACCAAAATCATCAAAAGAAATAAAAATCTTATTTTACACTTATGATCATTTGCATTGGGATTTGCGACATTATTCTCATGACCGTTGGGCACTTTTACCCTCAAAATGTCTTTAGTGTAATTAAAGAAAATATGATTGATTAAAAAGATGATTCTTTTTAGAGAAACAGTAATGAAAATCCTAATTTTTTTATTGAAATCGGCATAAATTAAAGGCCGTAAAACAAACAATATCATCACACACACACTTTATAATGCATTATATAAATATATCCAGTATATCTCTTTATATATATCAGCTTACTGTGTTATGTAGAAGAGTATTGTGAGAAAGAGATCGAGTGAGAGATGCAGGTTCATAATAAAACATCTAAATATCTGATGCATTATCTTTTCCTTTTAACATTTAAGGGGTTTTCCCATGACTGACAGCGCTAGTCAAAGCATTTGTCAGTTGCTTCTTGTTCCGTGTTCACAACTGTTCAGTCTTTTCAATGTAAAAGTCTTTACAACTGACTGACACACTCATAAAGACTGTATTTGCTGCCACCTAATGGCAGAATAATGTAACTTCTGTTGCTGTTCAATGTCTGGGACTATTTTTTCCGGCGGAAGGAAGGCTTTTAGTGACAGTTTACTTCATGAAAGTTGCACTGATACATATTTTTGGCTTTAATATTTGTATTGTGTGGTAACCATTTTATAAAAGCAATAAGGTACTCGAGGCTAGAGCTGTATCGTGAATAAGGGGTTGCTCCGCTTCACGTCGTACCAAACAATTATATTATTATATTTATATAATGCTTTATAAAACTGTTTTTGCATCTTATGATATCATGAATAATTGTAACCACAGTCATAATGCATTATAAATATGTGTACAAATTGCATATTAATATTATAATGAATTTTAACTTTGGTTACAATGCATTATAATGTATATTATGAACCCCTCTAATGCTCTCTATATAAAGAAAAGTGTTACATATAACCTTAATGGCTTTCAAACCAAGCAAACTCATAAAACAGACCGAAAGTTTCTTCTCAGACAGATGGAGAAATGAAAGGGTCAGTGCAATCGAACAGAACCGCTGAGACTCTTCCAGAGATGCTTTGATTAGATGGAAAGTCTAGAAAGTGTGACATAGCAAAGAAAATGTCACAGTCTGTCACAGAGAATCATGGTCCGTTAAGTGCACATGCTGAACAAGTACTTTGTTAAGATTTCATTATTATCAACAGGATTCAAACCCAGTCAATGCCTCTGGATGTATTGAAAAATTTATGTTTAAATGAATAATTGATTTCTGACGATGAACAAGCTCACATCAGTCCACAAAATAACAACTTCTGATTTCACAGCATTCTCTCAAAAATGAACAATGAACATCCAGTCGAACCAAAGCAAAGAAATCATTTAAAATTCACCCCATGTTGTGAAAGTTTGGGGCCAGTAAGATGTTTTTTAATCTTTCTGAAAGCAGTCTTTTCTTCTCACCAAAGCTGCATTTTATTTGATCAAAAGCACAGTACAAATAGTGAAATATTATTACAATCTGAAACAGCTGTTTTCTATGTGAATATATAATAAAATGTAATTTAATCCTGTTATTGTTAGATCAAAATCCCTGTACCCCAGTCATATGCTTCAGGTGAATCAACAATTATGGTTTTTATATGATTTATTAAGTCAAAAATATTGTTGCAGTAATCTGGAATTGAAAAACGGCATGAAAAATTCAATGTTTTGCAAATTCCTCCTGCTTTGGTCCTTTACGTTGTTGTTATGTTGGTCCAGATTAACTAATCAACATTAATCTGAACGTCCCCCTTGGCATGGGGCAGCCTTCAGTCTACTCGCGTGTATCCATCGTATTTCAGCTAAAACAGCCGGCAATACAGTCATCCAATTTTTTCCCGTCTCTATACACGCTTTAGTTAATCGATCTTTGATCGTTCTGTTAAATCTTTCAACAACTGCGGACGATCTTGGATTGTACGGTATGTTAACCCTTGTGTTATTTGACCAGTTTAGATTTTCTAGTTTTTGGAAATACTGGTTAACCTATGTTTTTTTTTTCTTGATATTTTGTGACTTTTTCTCATTTATCATCATGAACATGCATGCAAAGTTTCAACATGCTGGTGTTTTTTGACATATACAAACAAAATTTCTGTTACGTTCGTGATGTTCGCGGGTCAATTTGACCCGCATATTTTAACGCTCTAAGGCAACTACTGATCCAAAATAATAACATTTCTTGGTTATATTTTGTTATTTTATTTTTTACTAATAAAATTAACCTAAAAAATTAGGTTTTCCACACTTATTTCAATACAGAAAATATTTTGTCAGCCACAGATGGTAAAAATTACCTATACTTTTTTTTACAAGCTACTTAATATAATATTAAACCTTTGTTTTTTTTCTTGGAATTTTGTGACTTCTTGTCATTTAGGGTCATGAACATGCATGCAAAGTTTCAACACACTGATGTGTTGTGAAATGTGCATACAGATATTTTATACGTTCGTACTGTTCGTGGGTCAGTTTGACCCATATAGGCAACCATTCAAAATCAACTCCAGACCCTAAATTCATAAATTCATGTCAGAACTCCTCAACTCTAGTACTGATGTGTCAGTGTCTTAATGAGTTTAACTGCTTTTTACTTTCAAAGTTTGTGGAAATATAAAGTTGTTTTACCTGTTAAAATGCCAATCAATAGCCAATCATTGTGTTACCTTTGATGCAAAAGGTGTTCCATTATCACTTTCAATTACACTTGGTATCCCAAATCTGGGTATAATTTCTTTGCACAAAATCTTAACCACCTTTTTTGCGTTCTCCCACGCACATGGGAAAGCTTCTGGCCACTTTGTGAATCTGTCAACAATCACAAGCAAATATTAAAAATTTTGAACAGGTGGCATATGTGTAAAATCTATTTGCAAATGTTGAAATGGTAAGGCTGAATGACTTGCAGGTCGATAGATGTTAGTTTTTGCACAGATAAAGCACAAATCTAACACCAGTTTGGTTGTCTTGTGTACATCTGCAATGCAATACAAAGCATTAATTGCCTGGGCTTTCTTTGCAGCACTTGTGTGTGAGAGACCATGATAGTGACGTATAAGCAGCACAAGCGTTGACTTTGGCAAGGCCACTTTCCCTTCAGAGTCTCTAATGATTCCCTGTTTGTCTGGCTTAGGCCCAGTATTGTAAGTCAGCCTCTGTAGGTTGGTTCTGTAATATTTTGACATCAATATCAGGCAAATTAGTTACGTGTGCCATCATAGCAACTTCCCCAAATTCAATTACCTTTTTGTATGTTTTTAGCAGCCTCTTTAGCAGGTGTATCAGCCAATTGATTTCCTCTGAATCTCCTGCTGCATGTCCCCTCACCTTGACTTTTTGAATCGATTTACGAAAGCTGCGGCAGATTCTTTTGGCCCCTGTTTAGAGTTTTAACTCTTTTTGAAATCACCCGTCTTTCTAACATCCTTTGCAGCTCCTCGTAAAAAGTCTCTAAATGCTCTTCCTCCTCCCACAACAGTTTATTGGGATTATCTGCAGTCCCTTTTCCAGTCATTTTATCATTTTCTGTTTTCAGAGAAGGACACGCGTCAATTATCTGTCTCTGTCAAATCATCCCCCAAAGTTCTGAGGAGTATTACTCTAAAATCTGGACTCAGATTTGTGTTCATCTTTTGGCTTCTCGCAGTCTGCCGATATACTGGCAGCTGCGGTGCTGCCCCCTGCCACACACTGTTTTGTCTCACTCATCATTGCATATCCGTCTTTTCTACATTCTGACAGGGTGGGATGTAATTTTGGTGGAATGAGAGGTTGTTTCAATTCCTCTACTGTAGGAGCCTTATATTGACAAATATTTGAAGGGGATGCTGAGGCATGGGGCAATTTTGGCCTCTCTGGACCTTTATCCCAATATGTTTTCATCTCTTTCCATTTACTGTACGACTCTTTCATATACTTATAATTCCACTCTGGGTCTCCCCAGCCCCCATTAAGCATTGAATTTGCACTTTCCATATCCCCTGTCCTAAAAGAGCCTTCTTTGGGGAAAGGATCCAATTGTATTTTTCCTTGAGTCCACCCATTTAAATTTGATAAACAGGGTTCAGTCCAATATCCACAATTATTTCTAAACATCCGTCAGAGCGGATCTTCCTCGCACAGAGGGATAACCAAAATATTTGCCAGGTAGTTGTGCGTTTAAACAGTACCCTTGCAGACAATTCTTCCTGGACTAACTCTTAGAGCTCCAGATAACACTACCTATTATGGGATGAGTTAAATCAATCCTAGCACCACAGGAAATTATTAAAAACAACTTACCTGTGATGAAGGATGACCTCTCAGTCCCCAGTCCCGTGTTTCTTGGGAATATCCCGGACGAGCCCCCAAACTGTTAGATCAAAATCTCAATAATAGGTAGAATATTTGTGGTCTCAGTCATTAGTTTAGAAACAGGTGCCTCAACCCCTGTGATGTGTGGCAGCAGCAGTGCGAGATCTCGGGAGAATGACCAAGCAGACACAGATCAAGTGCGGTACAAAGCATTCTCAGATTTATTCAGGAAGAAGGGTCATATTTATAGACATAGGTCAAACAACAATCTCCAGGATGGCTTGAGCATCCAATCATACGACATTAAGAATCAAACCTTACCATGTATGGCATTTCAAGTAATATAATAACATAAATGTGTGTGTGTGTTCAACTTCTGGTTTTGTGTGAGAGTGTCAGTGTGTCCAAGGACTACTACTTCTTGTTTGGTCTAGGTAGGCACAATGGAAAAAATCCCAAGACACAGAGAAATTCAAAAAGTGAAGCCCAAGAAATAAGAAATTATTTAACAGTGATCAAAGCTGAATTTTCAGCATCATTACAGTCTTCACATGATCCTTCAGAAAACATTCTAATATGATGATTTGCTACTCAAGAAACATTTATGATTATTATCAGTGTTGAAAACAGTTCATATTTTTGTGGAAACTGTGATAGATTTTATTTTTCAGGATTCTTTGATTAATAGAAAGTAAAAAAACAGCATTTATTTGAAATAGAAACTTTTGTGACATTATAAATGTCTTTACTGTCACTTTTGATCAGTTTAATGCGTCCTTGTTTAATAAAACTATGAATTACAACCTCTGAATAGTCTGAATAGAAGAGTATATGAAGGGATGTTCTTATTGCAGCAGATAATGCAAATTCATTATTAAGGGTTTATATAATGCATTTCCATAGAGCACAGACACAGAATGTCTCCATTTCCATATCAATCCAAAAACTCTTTCATAATACTTCTAAAAAGGATTCAATACAAATAAAACCCAGAAGCCAAATTATCGTTTCCATGGCGATGTATTTTCTTTGTGATTATCTGACGGCTACAGAAGATGAAAGCGACTCTCACAATGTAATAACAATCTCACATAAGTGCAGCCGATCTCAATGCAACACAATAACAGCAACGGTGAAAACTACAAGAGAAGCGCATCACCAGCTGACACATCATCCCCTCATTTCAGGCTACGTTTCAGATTTGAGTGCTTCAGTAATATGAGGGTTTTTGTTTTTAAAGCTGAAGTGTGTCATTTCTGCTTCACTAGTGTCACAAAAACACAAACAACTGCAAAATAATGAGTTTTTCCCAACAGATTTCAGGAACATTCCAACCGTCGTTGGACAGTCAGACATAGTCCCGCCCCCAAACTCATGTGATTGGTTGAGACAGATGATGTCACAGTGATTCACTATTTAGGACATCAAACTCCCATAAAGTAGTTGAACAACCAAAAATGACACGCTTCTGCTTTAAAAATGTATTGTTTATGTGTTATAGTTAGGGATGCACGATATATCAGCCACCATATCACAGATATGAAAATTTTGGCCGATACCGATAACCGATAATTCTTTATATTTGAAAGCCGATAACCGATATATTGGCCAATAAATCTAAATTTTTATACAGTATAATTTTTGAGAGCCTGATTACAAAAACAAAAGTCTCACCATTAAAATCCATGTCCCAACACACAATTATAATTTTCTCATTATAATATTATACTGTATTTTCCTTTTTGAAGTGATTTTCAATCATATTTCAAGCAATTCATAACCATCCATTATTTATCGGCTTTAATGTATTGGCCAGATTTTCTTATTGTGCCGATAACGATAACATTAAAAATGAACATATATCGGCTGATACCGATAACCGATAATTCTTTATATTTGAAAGCCAATAACCGATATATTGGCCAATAAATCTAAATCCAAATTTCTATATAATTTTTTAGAGCCTGATTACAAAAACAAAAGTCTCACTATTAAAAGCCATATCCCAAACACACAGTTATAATATTATGGGCAATAAGAACAGGTTTTGTATTTATTTTTGGAGCGGATCGATCGTAGGCCTTATTTATCTGAGCGAACAAAACGTTATTTGTGGATAATTTTGTCAGTTTTACATGAAATATGAAAAATATTTGCATTGGTTATCACATTAGTGTGCTTTAATGTTTAACCAGGAAATTTGTTTTGAAATGCTTTTATTTTGTACAAAATGGCACAAAGTCACACTTGTGATGACCGGCCTACAAAAAAAAAAGCGAAAAAAACATATAAATCACTAGTTACGCTATTTTATCACCAAATATTGGATTCAATCTTTTTGTCAACTTGTTTTCTTTCAGTTAAGACAGGTTTTGTATTCATTTTTTAAACTGATTGATAAAAAAGTTTGCTCCGGCTGGTTAACACCTCTGAACTACCATTGGTCCATGCCAGTGATGTAATAGGTAGGCGTGGCACTGAGGCTCCGCCTTCTTTGAGGTGTAAATCTTAGGGATGCACCGATATGAAAATTTTGACAGATACCGATAACCGATAATTCTTAATATTTAAAAGCCGATAACCGATATATTGGCCGATAAATATAAATACATTTTTTATATAATTTTTGAGAGCCTGATTACAAAAACAAAAATCCATGTCTCAAGCACACAATTATAATGTTTTCAATATAATATTATGTATCTTATATGACAGACTTGTGCTGCACATGTTGAACTTAACTCTATTTTCCTTTTTGAAGTGATTTTCAATCATATTTCAAGCAATTCAAAACCATCATGGTGAACAGTGCGCATCTGAAGGAAATAATCCATTATTTATCGCCTTTAATATATCGGCCATATTTTCTTATCTGGCCGATAATGATAACATTAAAAATGAACAT
The DNA here is from genome assembly GCF_024489055.1 of Chanodichthys erythropterus. Lineage (NCBI taxonomy): Eukaryota > Metazoa > Chordata > Actinopteri > Cypriniformes > Xenocyprididae > Chanodichthys > Chanodichthys erythropterus. The sequence continues at coordinate 1,744,468 of NC_090239.1, read as the reverse complement.
ATATCGGCCGATACCGATATGGTGGCCGGTATATCATGCATCTCTATAATCAGGCTTTCAAAAATGATGTAAAAATCTGGATTTAAATTTATCGGCCAATATATGGGTTATCGGCTTTTAAAATATAAAGAATTATCGGTTATCGATATCGGCTATCTACTCATTATGTGCAGTTGCATTGTAACATTGCAGTTAATGGATAATGATTTACAGTCCATCTTGTGCCTGAATCTGATCTCTCTGTTTTTCCAAAGGAAGTAAACCTTTGTCTCTCCATGAACTCCGAAGGGCTGATGCTGCACACATCTTTCGTCTTACCCTTATTCTGTCTGTTCTCTCTCTGTCTCTCGCTCAGAATTACCAATGGAGAAGCTGTCACTCATGCCGTCACTGAGGAGTCTGGATGTGAGATGTAACCCTCTGACGGCAGACGCTGTGTCTTTCTCGCATCACTTCACTCTCCTGACCTAAACACACGGTAAAGGAAGATGGGGAACGACGCTTCCGGCTCTTTCTGATGCTGGTGTTTTGTTTTCATGCACTGGACCGCATGCTGTGCCTCAGTTTTTCAATAAATATTTATTAAACTGTGCGAACGACTTTTGCTTTTGTTTTAGTGTAGGTGTGTTGAACAGTTGAACGCGTGCTGCTTCATTTTGTCTCCATCTGTGATGGTTAATTGTACACACATTCTAATATAAACTCAAAAAGTAAATACCCCATAACGCCATTATATTTTCTATGAATATTTAATGCTGTGTTCATGTTGTATCTGAGATTCTGCTCTGTTCGCTGCTTCGGACACAGTTTGTCTCAGTGGCAACATTCACAAAATGTATCCATGTGTCTTTATTATTTATGAAAGTTACATTAATATTAACTACATTAATTTTGCATATGTTTTTGAGCAATATTCAAGAACACAGTAGGTGCATCAGGCTACAGGAGCAGTTAATAAAAGAGCACATTGAACAGACATATGTAGCTATTTAACTACCTTTAAAAGGATAGATTCAAAAAATATATACATTTCATCTCATAGTGACAGTTCGGATCAGGACCTAAAAATAGTGTCACATTGATGTTGAAGCATCAGCTGCAAAATAAGGTGTTTATCTTATCGCAATACGCTTTTTTTCTGCCTCACCGAGTCATGGAGCTCTTGATCGAGTACATGATGGAGCACCTGTGCTTCTCGTCCTCAGCGGAGCCGCACTGAATATAAATACATCAACTCACACCGAGAATTAACCTTCTGAAGTTTCTGATTCTCAGTGCGTTACATTAGAGCTTTAAATGTAAGAGAGTGCAAAAGGAGAAACGGAGGTAATAATAATATAGGTAATAGCAGAATATTTTAATCTGCTCAAGTGAAAATGCCTGGAGAAACGGTCTCAAGCACAAAGACATAAGAGATTGTTATCTGAGATTACTGGAGAGACTCAAACTAAAGCACCTGTGAGACTGAGAGAACCTCGAGCCTTCGGACCAGAGATTTACTAAAGCAGCTGAGATGTTTATTAATCTGCTCTGTCAATAATACGAGTAAACAACAAATTAAATCTACCTGTCTGTCCTTCTGTTCTTCCACCCATCCATCCATCCTTTTGTCTGTCCATCCATTCATTCTTCCATCCATCCGTCCGTCTGTCCATCCATTCATCCATCTTTCTATCCATTGTCCATCCATCTATCCATCAATCCATCCATCCATTTGTCTCTGTCCGTCCGTCCATCCATTCATTCATCCATCCGTCTGTCCATCCATCCATCCGTTCGTCTGTCAGTCAGTCCGTCCGTCCATTTGTCTGTCCATCCATCCATTCATCCATCCATCCATCTATCCATATGTTTGTCCGTCCATCCATCCATCCATCCATCCATCCATCCATCCATCCATCCATCCATCCATCCATCCATCCATCCATCTACTCATTTGTCTGTCCGTCTGTTCTTCCATCATCTATCCATCCATCTGTCCATCCATCCATCATCCATCCATCTTTGTTTTTTTATCAAACCATCTACCCATCCGTCTGTCCATCCATCCATCCGTTCGTCTGTCAGTCAGTCCGTCCGTCCATTTGTCTGTCCATCCATTCATCCATCCATCCATCCATCCGTTCGTCTGTCAGTCAGTCCGTCCGTCCATTTGTCTGTCCATCCATCCATTCATCCATCCATCCATCTATCCATCTGTTTGTCCGTCCATCCATCCATCCATCCATCCATCTACTCATTTGTCTGTCCGTCTGTTCTTCCATCATCTATCCATCCATCTGTCCATCCATCCATCATCCATCCATCTTTGTTTTTTTATCAAACCATCTACCCATCCGTCTGTCCATCCATCCATCCATCCGTTCGTCTGTCAGTCAGTCCGTCCGTCCATTTGTCTGTCCATCCATTCATCCATCCATCCATCCATCTGTTTGTCCGTCCATCCATCCATCTACTCATTTGTCTGTCCGTCTGTTCTTCCATCATCTATCCATCCATCCGTCCATCCATCCATCTTTCTGTCTGTCTGTCCATCTATCCATCATCCATCTTTGTCTGTTCATCCAACCATCTACCCATTTGCCTGTCCATCTGTTCTTCCATTATCCATCCATCTGTCCGTCCATCCATCAATTCGTCCGTCCGTCCATCCATCCATCCATCCATCCCTCCATCTTTCTGTCTGTCCATCCATCCATCCGTTCGTCTGTCAGTCAGTCCGTCCGTCCATTTGTCTGTCCATCCATCCATTCATCCATCCATCCATCTATCCATCTGTTTGTCCGTCCATCCATCCATCCATCCATCCATCCATCCATCTACTCATTTGTCTGTCCGTCTGTTCTTCCATCATCTATCCATCCATCTGTCCATCCATCCATCATCCATCCATCTTTGTTTTTTTATCAAACCATCTACCCATCCGTCTGTCCATCCATCCATCCATCCGTTCGTCTGTCAGTCAGTCCGTCCGTCCATTTGTCTGTCCATCCATTCATCCATCCATCCATCTATCCATCTGTTTGTCCGTCCATCTATCCATCTACTCATTTGTCTGTCCGTCTGTTCTTCCATCATCTATCCATCCATCCGTCCATCCATCCATCTTTCTGTCTGTCTGTCCATCTATCCATCATCCATCTTTGTCTGTTCATCCAACCATCTACCCATTTGCCTGTCCATCTGTTCTTCCATTATCCATCCATCTGTCCGTCCATCCATCAATTCGTCCGTCCGTCCATCCATCCATCCATCCCTCCATCTTTCTGTCTGTCCATCCATCCATCCGTTCGTCTGTCAGTCAGTCCGTCCGTCCATTTGTCTGTCCATCCATCCATTCATCCATCCATCCATCTATCCATCTGTTTGTCCGTCCGTCCATCCATCCATCCATCCATCCATCCATCCATCTACTCATTTGTCTGTCCGTCTGTTCTTCCATCATCTATCCATCCATCTGTCCATCCATCCATCATCCATCCATCTTTGTTTTTTTATCAAACCATCTACCCATCCGTCTGTCCATCCATCCATCCATCCATCCGTTCGTCTGTCAGTCAGTCCGTCCGTCCATTTGTCTGTCCATCCATTCATCCATCCATCCATCTATCCATCTGTTTGTCCGTCCATCCATCCATCTACTCATTTGTCTGTCCGTCTGTTCTTCCATCATCTATCCATCCATCCGTCCATCTGTCCATATGTCCGTCCATCTGTCCGTCCATCCATCCATCTTTCTGTCTGTCTGTCCATCTATCCATCATCCATCTTTGTCTGTTCATCCAACCATCTACCCATTTGCCTGTCCATCTGTTCTTCCATCATCCATCCATCTGTCCGTCCATCCATCAATTCGTCCGTCCGTCCATCCATCCATCCCTCCATCTTTCTGTCTGTCCATCCCTCCATCCATCCATCCATCCATCCATCCATCTTTGTCTGTCCGTCCGTCTGTCCATTTGTCCATCCATCCATCTACCCATTTGTCTGTCCATCTTTCTGTCTGTCCATTGTCCATCCCTCCATCCATCCATCATCCATCCATCCATCCATCTTTGTCTGTCCGTCCGTCTGTCTATAAATCCATCCATCTATCTACCCATTTGTCTGTCCATTTGTTCTTCCATCCATCCATCTATTCATTTGTCTGACCGTCCATCCGTTCTTCCATCCATCCATCCATCCATCCATCCGTTTGTCAGTCCATCATCCATCCATCATCCATCTGTCTGTCCATCCATCTATCTACCCATTTGTCTGTCCGTCTGTTCTTCTACATCTTCTATATGTATTTGAAAAACATTCTTATCACCCGGTCATAATCCTCAGAGTGCAGCCGTAGTTAATGGTCAGGTCTGGGATTTGGGGTTTGGCTTCGAACTGTGTTTGTTTCACTGAAATGTTTGCTCCAGCACCAACGAATGCGGCTGATCCTGCAACACTTGGCAAAATCAGACAGATTGTAATCATCCCCCCAGGACAGTCTAGTGTTTGTGCGTCACCCAATATCAGGACGATCAGACATCAGGTTAACAAAGAGGGTCCAGTCCTTTATGTTTCAAAGGCCACATTGATTTTTCCTTATTCAAGATGGTTCCAAGTTCCAAAGGGCCAATTATTCATCAGATCTTTTAAAGAGCCATTGACGATGCATTTTAAACAAGCAAACAATGTTCTCTAAGAAACCAGCTTCCCAGTTCATGAATTTCTAAAACAATTATTCTAATGCTCCATCTGCCTGTTTTGCTTTTCGTCTAATTGTTTTAAGGTCTTTGATTTCAAAAAACATTTACATTTTGTCTATGTTCAATAAAATGTTCCATTTCAAAGTATAATTTGATCTCATATGTCAGGCTTAACAGGATTAAATTCTGTTGATTATGGGAAGTCGGGTTGATTGCAGCTATTGTTCACGAGAGTCAAGCATGTTTGATATTTCTAATATAATGGGCTCTGAACAGCGAGTACATGATTTGTAATACAATGCACATTTTCTCTCTGTGAATTCCCACAAATTCCCATTTAAACAGAGAGGTTGACACTCCCTTCATAGCAATATGTACAAACATGATTTATGTTAGATCCAAATAAATATTTACTTGGAAAGAAGCTTGTATAGAATCTAAAGAATATGAAAATAATTTGATGGGATGCTGTTTAGAGTGCAATAAAGCACTTTAAAGCCAATTTGCATGCACTTATTTACAATGACAAATAACTACAAATATGCTACTTTATTCACTCCATTGTTTTATGTTCCTTCATAATAGGATATGCTGCAAAACATACTGCAGATGAATAGTTTTCCAGCACATTTGCATCATATTTTCTGCTGACTTAATGTGAAACTCACCACAAATGCACTTCTGCTCGGCTCCTGATACGCCTCTCACAAACACCAAAATAAGCGTGCCGCTTCCACATGTGGTGAAAGATTTAACCATTGACGAAACCTATGCATGTTTTACGTTCAGCAAACATCCTGAAATTCCAGAATATGTTATGATTTGAATGATGATGTGTCTCATTTGTTTGAGACGTCGCTGGTTCAGCACTCAGTTTGTTGGCACAAAAAGTCAAAAGTCATTTCAAGATGTCGAGTCATCCGAGATGCACGCTAGTTAATTACCGCTGTTGTTCATTGTTGTGCACAAACTAACATCATGTATGATTCCTTGAAAGAAATTATGTTTATTTTCACTGTAATTGCTCCTAGTCATCATCACTTAAACACATATTTCTCTGATTGAAGTCTCTGTGGCATTTGCCTCTGTTTATCCACCTGCCCTCATTTAATTTTATATTCCCCACTAAATATTTGACTTTCCTGGTTGGATATTCAGACTCTGGCTGTTTGAGGCTCATTATTTGAACAGAAATCACACTGATTCAGACAAAAGCTGCTGAAACTTGATGGCACTCCACAGGTCTAGTGTTTTATATATGAAAACAAGAGGGAAACAATCTCATGAAACAGAAAAGGTCTGAGGCTGTTCCTGCAGCTCTGCAGCCACCATGCGGTTTGTTTGTGCCGATATGCCCGTGTCTCCGGAGACCGGCACGACTATGGATTCTGTCAGAGTGAGAAGCATCATTCATCCTGATTCATTGTGATGCATAAGGAAAGACTCAAACTAAACCGTAAAGAACAATTTCACAGCGACTGCACATGGAAGAGTGAACAACTGAGAGCAGAAATAAATGTGATGGAAAGATGATCTGAGATGACTGGAACAACAGAAGAGCAGCCGATGTATTGAGACAGCTTTAGAACGTGGATTTTAATTAATCATTGAACATTAACAATGTTAATGAGACAGATGAACCTGAACATACATATATATATATATATATATATATATAATTCCCAACGATCAGCATTCTGCCATAAAAGTAAGTCGTAGACACTTGAAACTTTGAGGGCTGGTTATACTCACAACGTCACCAAGGCTCGCCCTGATCGGCCTGATGGGGGCGCTACAGCAATGAAAAGTATGAAATTTTTGGTTATTTTGATTTTTTTCGTAAAACCTACTGTTGCGAACAAGTCCTAGGTTTATGACCTGATCAGAACCAAATCAGTGCAGCGAGATTCTCTGGAGTTGTCAATAATTATCAAAAAAAGTTTAATTTTGGTCCCTAAGGGCCGCCAAACCTTCAAAGGTTACTAAAATAGCTATAACTCGTGAATGGAACGAGATATTTTCATCAAATTTGGCACACCTATGTAAGAGCTCATTCTGTGGTTGCATGAAAAAGGACATGGCACCTGGCCACTTGGTGGCGCTATAACATGGAAAATTGTTTTTCACATGCGTAAAGAATTGTGTATCATGCAATTTTTGGCACATCCCCACAATATTCGTATCACATGGTAGAACTTCTCATTCTGAGCAACTTTGCCTCTAGGACTGCCACTGTCTATCGAACTGTTCGTTAAATATTGGAGATTATTTAAAAAAAACAACTTTGGCGAACTAGTCCTAGGTTTTTGGCTCAACCTAGATAACTGTTAAAAAGCTTTAAGAAACATATTTCCTATGATAAAGTACCTGTATTTGCTGTAAATGGTTTTGCATCTATGATTGAGATGATTACAGGCTTGCTAAATAACCCCGATAATTGCTATAACAGCTATATTTATTTTTATAACTTTTATAATATATACTTATTTGTATTTGCACCCCCTACCCCCCCCCCCCCCCCTACCAGATGTTTTATTTTTATAAAGCATAAATAAACAGAACAGTGAAAGAAATTCTAGGTCTAATTCTAGTAATTTTGGAACAATTTGCAAATATTATATGCATTAATTTGCAAACCCGATTCCAAAAAAGTTGGGACACTGTACCAATTGTGAATAAAAACAGAATGCAATGATGTGGAAGTTTCAAATGTCAATATTTTATTCAGAATACAACATTGATGACATATCAAATGTTTAAACTGAGAAAATGTATCATTTTAAGGGAAAAATAAGTTGATTTTAAATTTCATGGCATCAACACATCTCAAAAAAGTTGGGACAAGGCCATGTTTAGCACTGTGTGGCATCCCCTCTTCTTTTTATAACAGTCTGCAAACGTCTGGGGACTGAGGAGACAAGTTGCTCAAGTTTAGGAATAGGAATGTTGTCCCATTCTTGTCTAATACAGGCTTCTAGTTGCTCAACTGTCTTAGGTCTTCTTTGTCGCATCTTCCTCTTTATGATGCGCCAAATGTTTTCTGTGGGTGAAAGATCTGGACTGCAAGCTGGCCATTTCAGTACCCGGATCCTTCTTCTACGCAGCCATGATGTTGTAATTGATGCAGTATGTGGTCTGGCATTGTCATGTTGGAAAATGCAAGGTCTTCCCTGAAAGAGACGACGTCTGGATGGGAGCATATGTTGTTCTAGAACTTGGATATACCTTTCAGCATTGATGGTGCCTTTCCAGATGTGTAAGCTGCTCATGCCACACGCACTCATGCCACCCCATACCATCAGAGATGCAGGCTTCTGAACTGAGCGCTGATAATAACTTGGGTTGTCCTTGTCCTCTTTAGTCCGGATGACATGGCGTCCCAGTTTTCCAAAAAGAACTTCAAATTTTGATTCGTCTGACCACAGAACAGTTTTCCACTTTGCCACAGTCCATTTTAAATGAGCCTTGGCCCAGAGAAAACGCCTGCGCTTCTGGATCATGTTTAGATATGGCTTCTTTTTTAACTTATAGAGTTTTAGCCGGCAACGGCGAATGGCACGGTGGATTGTGTTCACTGACAATGTTTTCTGGAAGTATTCCTGAGCCCATGTTGTGATTTCCATTACAGTAGCATTCCTGTATGTGATGCAGTGCCGTCTAAGGGCCCGAAGATCACGGGCATCCAGTATGGTTTTCCGGCCTTGACCCTTACGCACAGAGATTGTTCCAGATTCTCTGAATCTTTGGATGATATTATGCACTGTAGATGATGATAACTTCAAACTCTTTGCAATTTTTCTCTAAGAAGCTCTTTTCTGATATTGCTCCACTATTTTTGGCCGCAGCATTGGGGGAATTGGTGATCCTCTGCCCATCTTGACTTCTGAGAGACACTGCCACTCTGAGAGGCTCTTTTTATACCCAATCATGTTGCCAATTGACCTAATAAGTTGCAAATTGGTCCTCCAGCTGTTCCTTATATGCACATTTAACTTTTCCAGCCTCTTATTGCTACCTGTCCCAACTTTTCTGGAATGTGTAGCTCTCACAAAATCTAAAATGAGCCAATATTTGGCATGACATTTCAAAATGTCTCACTTTCAACATCTGATATGTTATCTATATGCTATTGTGAATAAAATACATATTTATGAGATTTGTAAATTATTGCATTCCTTTTTTATTCACAATTTGTACAGTGCCCCTTTTTTTGGAATCGGGTTTGTACATTCAAATATGCATACATGTACTTTTACTATATCTGTAATACAATTTATTGTTAGTCTCAAGATTCTTCACGTTAGTGAATAAATACATAGATCCACTAATATCATTTGAATTCCCAGGTGGTCTGGCGGTAGAACTTTTGTTAATCGTGTCAAAGTTTCTGGGTTCTAATCCGCCCTTGTATAGGTTTTTTTCCTCATTAAAATCAAAGATGTTCATCAAGATATATCAAGATTTGTATATCATGTTTGTTTGCATTTTGTTTTGTGATTTCGCTGGAAAGAATAGACTCTCCGCAACAGCATTAAGCGATAGATTGATGAAAGCCAAAGATTGTGTAGAAAGCCAAAAGAGAGCGTAAACGCCGCCCACTTTGATTTGATTGGCCGTTTCAATCATTTTGACAAGCACTGATAGACTGCTGAGATATATATATTTATCAGATGTCTGCATCAATAGAAAGAAAAGTAATTGTATATACATAGAAAGCACATTAAATGCAAGTAAAATGTCTACTTTTAAAATATTTAGAAAGAGTAAGAACATTTAGCCTGTTTGAGAAGTTACACAGTTACTGATTGGCTCTCTCTCTCTCTCTCTCTATTTACATACGCTCTCACACAGACTCTCCCTCTCTCTCTCTCTTTCTGTCTGTCAGTCGTCTGCAGTGCGGTTCATATATCCGAGCAGGAATGTGTTTCATCTTTCATATGTGAAAGTATCCTCATTTGATCAGTGTTATTTCAGCACTTTCCACCTGCCTGGGAACTAATTATCATGTGATAGGCAATTAATGAGTGCTGGGATTCAGTGCTGATGTGTCTCATATCAACAGTGTCCGTCAGCAGGACAGATGCAGGATCTGCACAGTTTACAAGGTAAGAACTTTTTCATTATATCACATCTAATTTCTGTACAGCTAAAAGACAGTGTGTGAAAATCACACTGTAAACTAAAATGATTTGATATCAACATTATAATAATTATAAGCAGTATTATGCAATATTCATAGACTATTAATGTTTAAATCCATAATGCATGCAAAACATGATTAAATGCAATGTATGCTAAATTAATTTATCTGGATTACTATTATTATATACGTTTGGCCTTTAGGGGTAAAACACATTGTCATTATAGGACAGTAACCCTGTTATATATTAAGAGCAGGAGGTTCAGATGCTCTCAAACCTGTCATGATGTTTCTGGACACTTTGAACAATGATGTTACAGATGTCACTGCTGCCCGCAGGTATTACAGCATATGTCCAGGAATTCTGCTATTCAGCATCAATATTGTAAGGTAAAAATCATGCATAATGTATAAGGGAAAGTGCAAGATTTAAGTTTTCACTTTATTGCATATTGTAGTTTGACACATGAAGTATAAATATTCAATGTTATCTCAATATGAGCTCATAAAGAAAAAGAAAATATAATTTTAATCAAGTTTTAAGTTATAGTATCAAATACTGCATTACACTGCATGTCATCCACCCAAAAGTGTGAGGGAAAAATAAATCCCAGTTACCCATTAAATTGAGACTTGAATAATTAAAAGAAATATGATGAATTATGTTGGTAAAATAACACCAGATGAAATTACATGATACCTCACAAACCTTCAGATGGTCAGAGTGCAGCGTTCTGCAGTATTTCAGTGGAAAAGCTATTTTATGACTTAATTTGTATTCACTTTTATAAATAAGTGTGATACCGGCATGCGCATTCACATGATTTATCTCATATCATCTCACAAAATTGCTTGTATTCACTGCAGTCTGAAAGAACGTTTCATTCAGACGGTCAAAAAAAATTTTGATTTAAAAAAAATACATTCATAAATAAGTGCATCTGCCCAATAACTGTGTTTTAAGAACGACTGTGAACACAAAGCATGGCGAGACTTCATCAGCGAAGGAGAATAAAGGTTAATGAGTCAAACACTAAGAAGGATCGTGTCCAAATAACACAGAACGACTGCAGAAAAGTGACAGCAAACCTCAATATTCACCATTAGGATCACAAAAACTGAGCACAGAGAACTTCACAAAGCCAACAACAGTGAAAGAGCTGCAAGTGTTAAACGTTTAATCTCAGACACCACTGGACATCATTTGCTCTGGTCAGATTAATCACCTGACTGGAATATTATTCAACTACTCTGGGCAGTTTAGGAGGCATTTTGGAATTTTTGTTATTTTCATCCACATGATCCATAAAACATGAATAAGTGCATCAGGTGAGTTTGATGCAGATGAAGTCTGATGAAATGAACAGAGAACCACTATCATTAAAGGTGCAGTAAGTGATTTCTGAGAAACGCTGTTGATCTGAACGCCACAACACACTTGTAGCCAATCAGCAGTAAGGGGCGTGGCCTCTCATGAGGGGGGAGGTCCCTGTGTTGTATAGCATGTTAGTGAATTTGGGGGAAGAGCTATGAAGATAAAAGTGTGAAGGGGGTCCTTGATTATGAGTTAGTGTGTAATGTTGCTGTTTGAACATTTGCAAAGTTACGACACTCAAAGTTCAATGCAAAGGGAGATATTTTCACATTTTACGGACTACAACAAGCTTCTTCCTGGGTTGGTGACATCACAAACCCCCAAATTTACATAAATCCCGCCTCTAAGAACACACAACAAAGGGGGCGGGGCCATGTTGGTCTGCTTTAGAGAAGAGGAAGAGTTGTTGTAGTAGAGTGTTTTTGTCATGCCGTCATTTTACGCCGGACTGCTTCACAAACGAGGGTCAATTCAACACAAAAGATGAACATGACGGCACATGCTAGTGGATGAGTTGAATCAACTCCACAGCAACTACATCAATTTATCCACTAACCATTCAGAAACGTCTAAAAGTTCCTGAGTCTCTCCATCAGTGTCGACTCCGGTTTGAACAATGTAAGGCTGAACCAAAATCCTCATTTTGTCTGCGTGAGATTCTCCAGCTTTGTTGTTGTTGAGCTGTTAAAGCTCCGCCCTCTTCTGGAAAGGGGGCGGGAGCAGCAGCTCATTTGCATTTAAAGGGACACACACAAAAACGGCGTGTTTTTGCTCACACCCAAATAGGGGCAAATTTGACAAGCTATAATAAATGATCTGTGGGGGATTTTGAGCTGAAACTTCACAGGCACTTTTAGCAGGATTAGCAGATGCAGAGAAGAGCGTCTCCTCCAGCAACAGAGCTAAACATGTATCAAGAAGCAATAGGTGAGACACTTTGATGGTTCCCATGACAATGAATAATTAAATGAGTACGAGTGCAATATTGATTGACACAGAGGCGCCAAATTAACCCGCCTGCCGGCACTGGTGACAGTGATCTGTTATTTCCAGCAACGGTGTCGTGTCAAACTGAAACGGTGTGGTGTCCCTCTCCAGTTATCGTCTGTCTGCCGCATCAAGACTCAAATCAACAACATGAAAAAGTTTGGCTCACATAACCTAAGCATGCAGCTGTTTTTAGCGCATACGAAGAATCTCTGCAGTCGCCCGCTCAGGTGAGGCTGAAATACCCGCTGCAGGGGCGAGACAGATCGCTCTCTGATTATCACTAAATAGACGACACACAGAGCACTCACCGTCACTTATTTCTAGCAGTTAAAGTCATTTTGGGAGCACTGATGCCCGTGTGCTCGCTGTGGGAAGTAGATTTCATTCATGCTGCAACTAAGAGACCCAGGAGATGCTGACATGCAGCAGGTCGAAGTTTAGACCTGTTTATCTCAGATACAGCTACATTCCCTGTCAGAAAACGCTCAAATTCAGCTTAGTTCAGCTCAAACACTATTACACGCCAAAACTCTGCTTCGCAGTCAGGATTAGCACAGTATTTGAGTGCAAAATATTTACAGTAACATTTGGCAGGTGCTTTTATATAAACAACTTACATTGCATTCAAGCTACACATTGTTTTGTTTTTTTTTTTCAGTTCATGCACTTCCTGTGAATCGAACCTTAAATGACCTTAGTGTTGCTAATATGCCTACCATGCACTACCATTTTGAGTTTTCGTAAAAACTTCTCAAATCTTTCTCATATTTGAATCAGATAATCTTTAAAGTAAGCTGGTAAATTCTATATATATTATATATTATATAGAAATATTTATCCGTTTGTGCTTAATGCATAAATAAATTGAAAAACTGTATTACATATAAAATATTAAAAAAAAATATGTTTTTATGTATGTATATATATATATATATATATATATATATATATATATATATATATATATATATATATATATATATATAAATTTATTTTTATATATTATTATAATTTTAAATTTATTTTTATTTTACATTTAATATATAAATGTATTTTATATATTTAGATATAATTTAGATTAAATATAAATATAAATATTTTATAAATAAATATATTTTTGTTAAATAGATACATGCATGTGTGTGTATTTATATAAACATAATAAATATACACAGTACACACATATATTATGTAAACAAACTTTTGTTTTGGATGTGATTAATCATTTGACAGCACTAAATATATAATCAATGAATACATTTTCAGTTATTTATTCATCTGTTTGTGCTTAATGCACTGTATTATATACATTAGTAAATAATCAATATAAATGTATTCATCCATTTGTGCTTAATGCATCAATGAATTAAAACAATTATTTTTTATATATGTAATCTCAATAAATATTTTAAATATAAAAGTTATGTTATTATTGCAAATTGTACAAAGAAAACGATTTTCTAAATTGCTTAAAACAAGAACATATATCTGCTAATGGATCAGAAAAATACTTGATTCAAAGAGAAAAGTTTATTTTTCTGACCCCAATGGCAGATATTTTTGTTTAATTTTCATGACTTTTTATCTGTCATTTTGCATCTCGAGTAAATGCATCTTGATTTTAGAATGTTTTCAGCAGTGAATCATCCAGTCATTTTCTGCATGAGTCAATCTGAGCAAACGTCTGTTTTCTGCCTTAGATTCAGAAACTCTCTCAGCAATGGATCTCGACGTCCTTTACACCGAGAACATCAGCGTTAACCACACCTCGCTCTTCAACGACAGCAGGAACATCACGCTCTTACCGTACTACCAGCACTCGCTCGTGGTGGCCACCGTCTTCATCCTGGCCTATGTGCTCATCTTCTCGCTGTGCATGGTGGGAAACATCCTGGTGTGCTTCATCGTGCTGAAAAACAGGCAGATGAGAACCGTCACCAACATCTTCATACTCAACCTGGCCATCAGCGACCTGTTAGTGGGCATCTTATGCCTTCCCATCACGCTGGTGGACAATCTGATCACAGGTAAATTATGTTACTATATGAGCCTGATGGATCAATTATGAAACTCGGCAAAAAAACACATATGCATATGTGTTATTGAGTCTTTTCAGTACATATCAGTCATTTATCGCAAAGTGCGAGGGGTGAATGAATACAATAGTCAGAGCAGGTAGCAGCAGCTTGCACCTGTGCGTGATTTGGATGACTGTTGTATAATGAACTTCTGTGCTTTCATGCAGTCATTACTGTCAGGCTGAAGCAAAGAAAAGGAAGAAAAAAACAAGAAATGTAATGCAAGGCTTTTAAAGCAGTTCATAGTACAGTGTGTGTTTGTGCTCTTAATGCAGACGGTGTCAACAGCAGGAAATGAGTCACTTCAGCCGCTCAGCAAATGTAAACAAGATTTACATTGTATGCATGATGTCATAATTACATACTGTTGACTCAGATTAAGTCCTTTGTTGTTCATAATTTGCATACAGACCATGTGTTGTGTAAAGCAACCGTATGCCATCTGATTTTGTTGACTTGCTGTGATTTAAACACAAATATCACAATTAGTGAGCCGCAGTAGATCATTAAAATCTAATTCATTTGATTAATATTTAACATGTAATGACGAATTTGATTATTTTTGGCACTGCCTCCTGCTTCTTCAAGTTTACACACAAAATGTCTGTTTTCTTGCTGTAAATCAATGTGTCAACTCTGTCAGACACAAAGGAAACATGTAGTCATGTCAAATTTAATAGAGAATTACTTCATATTTAAATGCAGGAACAATTTTGAAACTCTTGTAATTGAGGAAAATTCATGTCAAATTGTGGCTGCTGTCAAAACTAATGCCAGATAAAATGGATATTTAAAAAAACAACATTCATTAATTATTTTAATGGTTTTGATTTTTAACAGGTAAAGTATGTAAACCCTTATATGGAAGCTTGTTTCCACAACTAAATAGAAAATAAATTGCGATTTTTTTTTTCCCCCTCACAATTCTGACTTTTTGCAAGATACAAACACAATTGCATCTTAGAAAGTCAGAATTACAAGATATAAACTGTTTCTAAGAATTCTTACTTGTTTTCTCAGAACTGAATTTATAACTCGCAATTCCGACTCTATAACTCGCAATTCCGACTCTATAACTCGCAATTCCGACTCTATAACTCGCAATTCCGACTCTATAACTCGCAATTCCGACTCTATAACTCGCAATTCCGACTCTATAACTCGCAATTCCGACTATAACTCGCAATTCCGACTCTATAACTCGCAATTCCGACTCTATAACTCGCAATTCCGACTATAACTCGCAATTCCGACTTTATAACTCACAATTCTGACTTTATAACTCGCAATTCTGACTTTATAACACGCAATTTCGACTATAACTCGCAATTCCGACTATAACTCGCAATTCCGACTTTATAACTCGCAATTCCGATTCTATAACTCGCAATTCCAACTCTATAACTCGCAATTACGACTCTATAATTCGCAATTCCGACTCTATAACTCGCAATTACGACTCTATAACTCGCAATTACAACTCTATAACTCGCAATTCCGACTATAATTCGCAATTCCGACTTTATAACTCACAATTCCGACTCTATAACTCGCAATTCCGACTATAATTCGCAATTCCGACTTTATAACTCGCAATTACGACTATAATTCGCAAATACGACTCTATAACTCGCAATTATGACTCTATAACTCGCAATTCCGACTTTATAACTCGCAATTCCGACTTTAATATCACACAATTATGACTTTATATAACACAATTCTGAGAAAAAAAGTCAGAATTGTGAGATAAAAAGTCACAATTACCTTTTTTATATCTTATTTCATGCCGGAAACAAGCTTCCATAAACTTAAGTACTGATTTTTAAGAATTATATAAAATGCAAAACTTACCATGAGCTGTGAGTACCTTAGCAATTATATTTGCAAGCCAATGAGATTTCAAAACGGTTTATCAGTGGAATTACCAGTGGAGAACTACACTACCCATAATCCCAAGCTCCACCAATTATGGAAGTTAGCATTACCATGTAAACAGAAATCTCACCAAAAGAACTGCACCACTATAAAGTGAATCTCTCACCATAGTGAGAGTTTTATACTTAAAATCAATGATTTATGGTCAGTTTTATCGTTTTGATCCCACTTGTGAATAAGCATCATGGGAAGAGTTGTTTTTCACTCACAAATGACAGCACACCTGTCATTTTCCTCTGGTTTTCAAACACATTGTTGCTTCAAATGAAATGTTATGAATTCGCCTCACAGCTGTTTGGTTTGAGGTGCAGAAATGTGTTTTCTGTCAGCTGTATATGAAGTGCTCTTCTCCCTGCTCTCATTATTTCTGCCGCAGGTTGGCCGTTTGATGTAGTGATCTGTAAAATGAGTGGACTCGTCCAGGGAGCTTCAGTCTCCGCGTCGGTCTTCACGTTGGTGGCGATCGCAGTGGAAAGGTTAATAACTGTCACCCGCCTGCATTTCACACAGGATTACAAACACCCTCTTCAGGATGAAACTCTATAGCTATAATGATGCAAGCTATCTAGTCCTGTACATGCAAAACCAGTACATTTGATATTAGGTATTATCAACTGGCCAGAATCAGAGCACATTGTGCTTTTCAGAAGGAGGGGCTTCATAGAGACAGAGTGTTACTGACAGACTGGGAAGAGAGGAGCTGCAACGATGAGAATATGAGGAAAATAATCAACCTGTTCTAGTAGAGCCAAAAAACACAATGTGCTTCTTTCATAATTAGGCCAAATGGTCATTCTGGCCTCCTTTACTGGCCTTCAAAATTGGTGTAGAAATTGCTTGTCAATTTCACAAACAGCAGGTAACACACTGAATTAAATGTGAAATTTTGAAGTAGAAAAGCTGACTCCAAAACATACTTCAGCTTTAAAAAAAATCCTTTCTTCTGTGAAACGCAAAAACATTCAGCCATCATGTGACCGAAGACTCACAGTATGCATTAAAACATGCATTTAGACACTGACAGGCGTGTTCAATATATGCTGGCTTTGTTTGGAAAAGAACAAAAGATGAGCATTTCCATGAAGCAAGTCAAAACAGTCTAAAAGTAGAAGATGAGAGCTTGATGCAACAGACCTGACACACACACACACACACACACACACACACACACACACAGCTTTACAAACATAAAACATCTGATGGTTATTTCACATTTTTGTGACACAGTCTTTTTTTTTTTTAATTAAAAAAAAGTAATTTACTGAGTCTCACGCTCTGGTCTCGTCCTCAGACGTCACGTCCATGAATCGCCCACAGTCTGTTCACCGACTGTCTAGTACATATTGTTCACAGAGGTAGAAATTGCCAGGTTCAATGTGATCCGCTGGCTTCCTCAGCCTCCACGAGTCGGTGTGAGCTCAGGGTTTATAATCAGTGTATCCGCTCGCTTTCCGGAACTGAACTTGGTTGTGATAATTAAGCGCTTTTGAGGAGGAAATCTCAATTCTCTGCACTATAAAAAGTGCTGGGTTGTTTCAACCCTTGTTTGGGTCAAATATGGACAACCCCAACCGTTGGGTTAAAAATGTAATTTAATATAATTATTAATATAATTAATAATTATAACTTAGTATGTTATAATTGGTGTGGCATAATTTTTAGTTCTTTATGTCATAATTGCAACTTTTTGTGTCATAATTCCCATTTTAATCTCATAAATTTAAACTTTTTACTTCATAATTTTGACAATTTATGTCAAAGTTTTGACTTTTTGTGTCACAATTTTGACTTTTCAATCAATTTAAATAAAAATTGTCATATAACGACATTCTATGTCATAATTCCATCTATAATTATAACTTAAAATGTTATAATTTTGACCAAAAAAGTAGTCAAAAAAAAAAAATTCATTTTCATTTTTTTTTTGTCATAATTATGAATTGGTGTGTCATAATTTCAGTTCTTTACTTTTCTGTCATAATTCCCATTTTTTATGTCATAATGCTGACAATTTATGTCTAAATTTTAACTTATGTCATTATTTTGACTTTTTCATCTCATAATTTGGAATTTTTTTATGTCAATTTTATTATCTCATAATTATAACTTAGTATGTTATAATTTTTACAAAAAAGTAAAAAAAAAAAAAAAAAAGACATTTTATTTTCAACTTTTTGCCGTAATTATGACTTGGTGTGTCATAATTTCAGTTCTTTATGTCATAATTGCAACTTTCTGTGTCATAATTCCCAATTTAATCTCATAATTTAGATTTTTAATCTCATAATTATAACAATTTATGTCAAAATTTTGACTTTTGTGTCACAATTTTGACTTTTCAATCTCATAATTTGGATTTCTCTGTCTTTTTATGACATTGTATGTCATAATTCCATCTATCTCATACTTATAACTTAATATGCTATAATTTTGACTAAAAAGTAGTCAAAATAAAAAAGGCATATCATTTTTAGCTTTTTGTTACAATTATGACTTGGTGTGTCATAATTTCAATTCTTTATATCATAATTGCAACTTTTTGTGTCATAATTATGAATTGGTGTGTCATTATTCCCATTTTTAATCTCATAATTCTGACTTTTTATTTCATAATTATGACAATTTGTCAAAATTTCTACTTTTTATGTCATTATTTTGAGGTTTTCATCTCATAATTTGGGTTGTCATCCTATTATGACATTCTACGCCATATTTTTAATTTATTATGTTATAATTTTTACAAAAAGCTGTCAAAATTATAAAAGAAAAAAAAGACATTTTCATTTTCTTTTTGTCATAATTATGACTTGGTGTGTCAATTTTACCTTTTTTGTCATAATTCCGATTTTTTTAATCTCATGATAAATTTTTAATCTCATAATTCTGACTTTTTATTTCATAGTTATGACAATTTATGTAATAATTTCACTTTTTTGTCATAATTCCCAATTTAAAATTTTTTTCATGATTTTTTAATCTCACAATTCTGACTTTTTATTTCATAATTTTGTCATAAATTAGACTTTTTTGTCATAATTTGATTTACCAAACATGATTTTTTTGCTCGCGTGTTGGAAAAGTTCCGCTCAGATAACCTTCTCTTCCTCTCTTCTAGGTTTCGGTGCATCGTGTATCCGTTCCAGAGGAAGCTGACGCAGCGTCAGGCCATCGTCACCATCGCCTTCATCTGGGCGCTGGCCATCGCCATCATGTGCCCCTCGGCCGTCACGCTGACCGTCTCCCGGGACGTCCTGCACTTCATGGTGGACCGGGACAACATCACGTACCCCCTGTACACCTGCTGGGAGGCCTGGCCCGACCGGAGCATGAGGAAGATCTACACCACCGTCCTGTTCTCGCACATCTACCTGGCTCCGGTCACACTCATCGTCATCATGTACACGCGCATCGCCGTCAAGCTGGTCAAATCGCCCGCCTCCATCCGAGACGCGCACGCGGAGGACGAGAGCCGCAGGGTTTTCCGCAGGAAGCTGCGGGTGGTCAACATGCTGCTGATGGTGGCCTTGCTGTTCACCGTGTCCTGGCTGCCTCTCTGGATCCTCATGATGCTGACGGACTACGGGAATCTGTCCAACGCTCAGCTGGACCTGGTGGCCGTCTACATCTTCCCGTTCGCCCACTGGCTGGCCTTCTTCAACAGCAGCGTGAACCCCATCGTCTACGGCTACTTCAACGAGAACTTCCGCCGAGGATTTCAGGCGGCGTTTCAGTTCGGCATGTGTGTGGTGGAGCCGCCGCCGCCCCGACGCAACGGCACCTGGAAACACAACCGTGTGTTTGCGGACGGAGACGGGACGAACGCTCAGGGTCACGACAGGAGAGATTTCTGCACCGGGCAGCAGCAGGATGAGCTGGTGCTGGAGGATCTGGACTGAAGGAGCGTTTCAAACACTCCACGGCACATGCCGGCAACACCCCAAATGCAAAAAAAATGTAAAAAAAAGCAAAGCTGCATGAAAAAATGGAATTGCAAATTTTCTGATAAAAAAGTCAATGTTTTAAAAAGCTCCAGGTCTGTTATGCTTGTTTATAGTGCTGCAAAGTTTGGTCCAATTTTTGAATACAGTATATATCAATATGACTATAATAATAATTCTAATAATTATTATTATTATAAAAAGTTACTATAAAAATATTATTATATTATAATATTATTATAAAATGACATAAAAAGTCAGAATTATGAGATTACAAATCAAAATTATGAGAGTATGACTAAAAAAATTTAAATTATGACAAAGAACTGAAATTATGACACAGTAAATCATAATTATGACAAAAAGTTGACATTAAAATAAGTTTTTTTTTTGTTATAATTTTGGCAACTTTTTGGTCAAAATGATAACATACTGAGTCATAATTTTGAGATCCAAATTGAAATTATGAATGTCAAATTCCAAATTATGAGATGAAAAAGTCAAAATGACAAGATTAAAAAAATCTGAATTATGAGATTATTAAAATTGTTATATAATATATATATATATATATATATATATATATATATGACAAAATGGGATTATTAAAAATGTATGGGATTAAAATGTCAAAATTATTAAGTAATAAATCCAAATTATGAAATAAAAGTCAAAATTATGACATTAAAAAGTCAAAATTAAAACAAAATTATGGAATTATGAGAAATCAGAAGGACTTTTCTACTCTAACTTTTTAACTATATGTATAATTGTTTAATTATTATTTGCCAAAGTTATGAGGATTTGTCAAAATTTCTACTTTTTATGTCATTATTTTGAGGTTTTAATCTCATAATTTGGGTTTTTGTCATATTATGACATTCTATGCCATAATTTTAATTGAGTATGTTATCATTTTGACAAAAAGCTATCAAAATTATAAAAGAAAAAAAAAAATTTCATTTTCAACTTTTTGTCATAATTGTCAATTTCAGCTTTTTTGTCACAATTCCAATTTTTTAATTTCATGATTAAATTTTAATCTCATAATTCAGACTTTTTATTTCATAATTATGACGGTTTATTTAATAATTTCAACTTTTGTCAAAATTTCCCATTTTTAATTGTTTTCATGATTTTTTATCTCACAATTCTGACTTTTTATTTCATAATTTTGTCATAATTTAGACTTTCATGTCATTATTTTGACTGATTCGATTTTTTTGCTCGTGTGTTGGAAAAGGGCCGATTATGAAATAAAAGTCAAAATTATGACTTTAAAAAGTCAAAATTATGGAATTATGAGAAGTTAAAATTTTGATATAAAAAAGTCAGAATGAATTTTCTTAATCTCTAACTTTGTAACTATATGTATAATTGTTTAATTATTATTTGTCAAAGTATGATTTTTTTCTTACATTACCATTTCATAATTATGACAATTTATGTCAATTTTTCATATTATGGCATTCAATGCCATAATTACAATTTTGAAAAAAATAAATCGTCAAAATTATAACAAAAGAAAAAATAAAGATATTTTATTTTCAACTTTTTGTCATAATTATGACTGGTGTGTCATAATTTCAGTTCTTTATGTCATCATTTCAATTTTTTGTCATAATTCCTAATCTAATGATTGAGTTTTAATCTCATAATTGTTATTATGTTATTTATTTATTATTATTCTCAGAGTGTGCAAATGAACAGTGATGTGCTTCATTAAAACACGCAGCTCATATATTTATTTCATTACAGTGCAGTCGGCGTGATTTGATAATCGCAGGAATAGTTTGCTCAAAATGAACAATTCAATGCATATTCATCCTGTTCATCTGACTTGCACGGTTCATATATGAGTTACTGCCATGACTGTTTAAAAGTGTAAATCACGATCCACTTTAGTTGCACTGAAAATATGCTTTGGGTTTGGCACAACAATCTGTTTCCTTTATCAGACCGGTGCATGCTGCAGATATGAGCATCACACATTAAATTAAGTACAAGACAAACTGTGAATGTATTAAATTATTCATGGACTGATATGTGCTAGTGAGGATTGTGTTAGTGTCTGCTGTGCTGTTCTGCTGATCTGGTGTTGTTTGGTATACAGATGTATGTAAAACTATCTGCTCTGTAAAACAAATAGCAATTGCGATTCACCCTGTGAAGTGTCTGTTTGCTCCTTCAAAACTGAAAATTAAGTTGCCAAAACTCACACTCAAGTAATGCTTTGTGGAAATACCTGTTCACAAAACAACAAATATCATCTTTGAGGAATGTTTTTAAACTGTTGAACTCTATCAACAAAGTTACAGAGAATATATATAGGAGACCGGGGCTAGTTGTCACAGGTTTTGCTTGAGTGAAACCAGTTTCAACATAACTGCCTGCAAAAAAATTATATATAAAAATGTGTATATATTTAATGGCATGTTGTCACAGTGCCATTAAACAGCTCATTAAAGGCTTTCAGACAGTAAAACAATTATTAAATAATGCAAAAATGGAAAATTTAAGATTGTTTTTTGCCTACAGAAATTGTAAACAAACTAAAACTACAACAGTTTAAATGTCCATGTGACAACTTGCCCCAACCTGAACAAAGTTCAATCTTCTCCCATGACTCTTGTCTTGTGTCATCTTATATCACTTACATTACTTAGATATTTGAAACCAACACACAAAGCCACTGATGGACAAAACAAGCATTATTGCAATATTCATCCTGTGACAACTAGCCCCGGTCTTATGTGCAGTGATTTTGTGTGAAAGGTCAGTGAGAAACTGTGATGGGATTAACTGTGAACACTTTTGTTCATCCCTCACATTCAGATCTGACTGCGCTCTGAAATGAAACACATACTTGACACTATATATTCTATGATACCAAACTCTCTGAACAGATGAGTGAAAATGACTACTTTACTGCGAGAGGTCACGCTAATCCTGTCACGTAAAAAAATAAAACGTACATGTGTAAGTTATGCAAGTTTAACAAAAGAAAATAGGGGGATATATGCATATTTGAAGACATAAAAGAGTATAACAAAACTTTCATCAATCTCTAATAACATTTCAACTTGTTTATTTTCAACCATCTTTTAAAATAACATCTTTTTTGTACATATTATCAATCTGATTTGTGTAATTTGATCAAATAGGGTGGGATGTTTTGGAGAGACTTACTGATGTTTGTGCTGCTGGTTTCCCTCTAAAATTGTCACTTCCTGTAGGGAAGCGCCAGGAAAAATAAACATCCAGTCAGACAATGTAGAAAGACTGTTCAAGACGCCTCATGTTGTTTTGAATGGGAGAAAGTGCAACGCGCAATATGGCGGAATAAGTCCCGCCTTCTAAATAAGAGCCAATCGCCGACTGGTAAAGTCACGCGTCATTGCAGCGGCCGTTAGAAGCGAAGGGTATGGATTGACGTCTTTCCCGCCGAAATGCGCTCCCTCAGCTGGACTAATTGCAAAAGAGCTGCTTCGTGACTGGATTTAATAGAGGAAACTGCGAAAACGCGAGTAAAACAAACGAATTACACTAAAGGTTGGGCTCGAAAGTGTTCCTTGTGACCTGTCAAATAAACCTAATCCATGGATATTGACATGCAGCCAGGAGTCGTGTTTCCTGACATTTATATGTGCCTGATTTCGACGCCAGGAAATACATAAAGCAAATCTGCCTGTGAAGTTTGGAACCACTAAGATTTTTAATGTTTTTAAAAGACGTTTCGTCTGCTCACCAAGGCTACATTTATTTAATTAAAAATACAGTAAAAACAGTAATATTGTGAAATATTATTACAATTTAAAATAGCTGTGTACTATTTAAATATATTTGACAAAGTAATTTATTCCTGTGATGCAAAGCTGAATTTTCAGCATCGTTACTCCAGTCTTCAGTGTCACATGATCCTTCAGAAATCATAATATGCTGATTTGCTGCTCAAGAAACATTTATGATTAATTTTAATGTTGAAAACAGTTGTGTACTTTTTTTTCAGGATTCCTTGATGAATAGAAAGTTCAAAAGAACAGCGTTTATCTAAAATACAAAGCTTCTGTAGCATTATACACTAGCGTTCAAATGTTTGGGGTCAGTAAGAATTTTTATTTTTATTTTTTTGAAAAGAAATTAAAGAAATGAATACTTTTATTCAGCAAGGATGCATTAAATCAATCAAAAGTGCCAGTAAAGACATTTATAATGTTACAAATGATTAGATTTCAGATAAACACTGTTCTTTTGAACTTTGCATTCATCAAATAATCCTGAAAAACACTGAAGACTGGAGTAACGATGCTGAAAATTCAGCTTTGCATCACAGAAATAAATTACTTTGTGAAATATATTCAAATAGAAAACAGTTATTTTAAATTGTAATAATATTTCACAATATTACTGCTTTTTTACTGTATTTTTAATTAAATAAATCCAGCCTTGGTGAGCAGACGAAACTTCTTTTAAAAACATTAAAAATCTTAGTGGTTCCAAACGTTTGGACTGTACTGTATAACTACAATATAGGTAGGTTTAAATCTGAGTAATCTCTTATATCAATGTTATATCGTCATATTGTCCAGCCCTAAAACTTTTATAGTTTTTGTCAGTGTTTATTTAAAAACACCCAACTATGCAGAATATAAGATGGTAAATATTAAATTGATGAGTTGTCAACACAATATAAATACAATATATACGGTATGATTTTACCCCAAAATCCAACATTTTGACACAAAATGATAACAGCAAATCCATGTTTCTCTGCCTGGAGTCCAACTGTTTCTGTGAATTGCAGCAATCCATTTGCTTCTTTTTTTCTGTAGCTTTCAGCATTCTGTAAAAATATACCTCAGATTTTGTGTCAAAGTTATTTGTACAGTCAATCACAAAGCTCTTTCCTGTTTTGGATGTGTTTTGTGTGTTTTTCGCAGCATTCACACTGAAAACCAATGCTGCCACTCAGTCTTTGTGCCACTCAGTGGGCGTAGCTCCAGTCATAACGCTCGACGGTGACGTCATGTGCATACCCTCTATATGAGCATAAGAAACAACATTTATTGGACAGTTCATGTCTAGATTTTGTTGCTGATTTGAGATACATTATTGTGAGTTTGACAAACAGTTTTGGAGATTTCAGGATTCCCCAATTCAAATAGGTAGGATGGTCTTGGATGCCTGAAATAGCTCAGGTGTTGCGAAATGGCCGCCGATGAGTTAACAGATTTTTTTTGAAAGGTACTTTAAATCCAGTCAAACCAAAGTAGAGAAATTCTTTAAAATTCATGTTCACTTCATTATTATGATAAAATATCCCATTATAGCAGATACAAGTGCAATATATTCAACTTTATGCTGTTTTTAATTGCACTCAGTGGGACTTCATTAAACCCTGCTGACTGCACTTCTAGAAGAGTTCAGACAAACGTGTCTGTAAATACAGCACTGAACTGTTCGCATCCATTTTTGTCAACTTTCTTCCTACACAATCCGTGACACAGAACCTCCCCCTGGCTGTTTATTTATAGTCTGTGTTACTATCTATAATGTTACTAGGTTAAAAATGAGCTTATATAAGCACCTTATCAAAGAGTCCTGGTGAAATCATAGTACGTACACCAGCTGGAGCTCTCTGGGTAATCCGGGTGTAATTGGCTTTGCGCTAAACTCCCGTCTATCCCACCCACTGCTCTCGGTGGAGAGTCTTCCTCTCACACATTGACATTTACACATGGTGATGTGCTAACCGAGCGATCCGCGTGCCGACCTGCCCTCAGGATACAGCACTGCGGCAGGGACGGAGAAAATAAGAAGCATGTGTGAAGGTCAGAGTGTTGAGAGCCACCGTTTTATACAGACTGAATCAAACACAAGGATATTGAGGTCTCAGACTGCAGGAGTTGAGCAGGAAGAGCTTGAGGAGAATAATGCTTTTCTTTTAGAAGCATTCTTTAGATAATATTGTCTGCTGCTGCAGATGAAGTGAACCATAAAAGATAGATAGATATAAAGATATAGAGAAAGTTTTGGGATGCCTGCCTTTACGTGCACATGAACTTTAAAGACATCCCTTTCTTAATCCATAGGGTTTATGGAGTTGGCCTACACAGCTATAACAGCTTCAGCTCTTCTGGGAAGGCTTTCCACAAGGTTTAGGAGTGAGTTTGTGGGAATTTTTGACCATTCTTCTTGAAGCGCATTTATGAGGTCAGGCAGCGATGTTGGCGAGAAGGGCCTGGCTCACAGTCTCCGCTCTAATTCATCCCAAAGGTGTTCTGTCGGGTTGAGGTCAGGACTCTGTGCAGGCCAGTCAAGTTCCTCCACACCAAACTCGCTCATCTATGTATTTATGGACCTTGCTTTGTGCACTGGTGCACAGTCATGTTGGAACAGGAAGGGACCATCCCCAAATTGTTCCCACAAAGTTGGGAGCATGAAATTTTCGAATGCTGAAGCATTAAAGGATTAGTTAATTTTCAAATTAAAATTTCCTGATAATTTACTCATCCCCATGTCATCCAAGATGTTCATGTCTTTCTTTCTTCAGTATTTTTCTCCTTATAGTGGACTTCAATGGAGCCCAAACGGTTGAAGATCAAAATTACAGTTTCAGTGCAGCTTCAAAGAGCTCTACATGATCCCAGATGAGAAATAAGGGTCTTATTTAGAGAAACTATCACTCATTTTCTAAACAAAAATGAAAATTTTATACATTCTAACCATAAATGCTTCTTCTCTATTAGAATTCCAGCAGTGTAGACACTGCTAAGTGTATTACTGCCCTCCACAGGTCAAAGTTTGAACTAATTGTTATATACTTGCACTAGCATATTGTATATGACAATTTAGTTCAAACTTTGACCTGTGGAAGGCAGTAATACACTTAGCAGTGTCTACACTGCTGGAATTCTAATAGAGAAGAAGCATTTATGGTTAAAATGTATAAAATTTTCATTTTTGTTTAGAAAATGAGTGATAGTTTCTCTAAATAAGACCCTTATTTCTCGTCTGGGATCATGTAGAACGCTTTGAAGCTGCACTGAAACTGTCATTTTGACCTTCAACCATTTGGGCTCCTTTGAAGTCCACTATAAGTAGAAAATCCTGGAATGTTTTCATCAAAAACCTTCATTTCTTTTCAACTGAAGAAAGTAAGACATGAATATCTTTGATGACATGGAGATGAGTAAATTATCAGGAAATTTTTATGTGAAAGTGAACTAATCCTTTAAGAGTTCCTTTCACTGGAACTAAGGGTTCAAGCCCAACCCTTGAAAAACAACCCCACACCATAATCCCCCTCCACCAAACTTTACACTTGCAAGTACCGTTCTCCTGGCAAACGCCAAACCCAGACTCATCCATCGGATTGTCAGACAGAGAAGCGTGATTGGTCACTCCAGAGAACACTAACTCTAGAGTCCAGTGACGGCGTGCACCACTGCATCCCATGCTTTGCATTGCACTTGGTGATGTGAGGCTTGGATGCAGCTGCTCGGCCACTGAAACCCATTCTTGTTCTTGAGCTAATCTGAAGGACACATGAAGTTTGGAGGTCTGTAGCTATTGACTCTGCAGAAAGTTGGCGACTTCTGCGCACTGTGTGCCCCCGCTCTCTGATTTTACGTGGCCAGAATTGTAGTTATATGAAGTTATATTTTGAAACAATTGTAACCTCGACAGGGATGACTGACAAACCCCTGCATATAATGCATTAAAATAATCCAAGCATGAAAATGTTAAATATTTTCAAGATCATTCTTTGATAAAACTGACTTCAATTTTGCATTCCTCCTCATTTGAAGGAAATAAATTTCTACTGTGTTTATTTGATGATCGAATTTAACTCAGAATCAAAAATTACGCCTAAGTTAGTGGCATGACTTTTTACACAGGATGAAAACTGTCCCAGTAAACAATGTGCTTTTTTCCCCAAAAAAGCACAATTTCAGTCTTTTTATTGTTTAAATTTAAAAAATTCGAGTTCATCCAACATTTCACCTCCTCAAGGCATTTTCAGCTGGATTATTTTCTGCTATGATACGAAATGCCAAATTTATTAAATATTGAGCCCAGTGGAATCAAGTATATAGAAAAAAGAAACAGCCCTAAAATAGAGCCCTGAGGTACCCCGTAACTTACAGGAGCAGAACAATTATTCCCAATCTTTACAGTAAAAGTTCTAACCTCCAGGTAAGAATGGAACCAATGTAAAGCCACACTTACCCCAACAAAACTAACAAAATGGTATGATCCATTGTGTCAAAGGCCGCGCTCAGGTCTAACAAGACAACAACTTCCAATAAAATATCGTTTAATACCCTAATAAGGGCGGATTCAGTATTATGACCAATTCTTAACCCTGACTGAAACTTAACCATTATGTCAATCTCTGCTAAAAAAGAAGAAAGCTGACAAAACACCACCTTTTCTGCAATAAAAGGAATAAATATAGTATAAATGGATCTAGGCCGGGTTTCTTTAACAAGGGCTCCACTACCGCATGTTTCAAACTCGGTGGAACACAACCCTCGGTCAGACTTTTGTTTATGATTAATAAAATGTATGGACCAATTCTATCAAAATCTTCTGTAAAGAGACTTGTTGTGATTACCTTTAACATACCCATGATCTCAGTGTTTTCCGAAAGCGACATTATCTTAAATGCTCTTGAAGGAGCAGCAACAACTCCAAGATTTAACCTCTTTGGTGCAATTGCAGTGCAAATACCATTGATTTTATCAATAAAAAAACCTCTCACAATTTGCAACTGAAGGCTGGTGAGAATATGTTAAAATAATTTCAGAAAAATAATTTGCTCTAGCCATTTTTGCTGCTTCCTGAAATTTAGTTAAAGAATCCCTCAGCATAATATAAGAAATCTGCAATTTATCCATTTTCTGTCCGAAAGTCTACATTCTTGTCTTAATGACTGTATCATTTAATGTACCCATGGAAGATTTGACTTTCTGATATGGTCCAGTATATCAGAACAAACAGAGTCAAACAGTAAAGACAGCTCATTTGTGTAAATGAAAGGAGGTAGACTATCAAAAATCTCAGCTGAGGATCTAAAAGCTTCAGCAAATGCTATTACTGTAGATGATGTAATATTACGAGAACAATATATCTGTGATATGGCTTAACTGGAGCACATGACACATTCGTATCAAACATAACATATAATAATTTAACAGATATAATGACAGTCAGATAGATAGAGAGATAGATAGATAGATGTTATATAATGTGAAAGCATCAGTTTGGTGAACTTTGGCAGATATCCTCTACCCAAAATGATTCGCTCTCTCTCCTCCACAGGATCAGAGTCTGATTATTGGCTTAACAGCTTCTCAACAGCCGTCAGTAACAGCAGTCAGCAGTTCAAAGAGCGAGAATAACAACAAGCATGAGCTTCAGCGTGGAAGAGAGAGGCAGAGACAATACTCCAGACTACAGAGTTTACTTCAGTAAGTGTCACAGCACATCCTATCATTGATCTCGCTAGAGTTTGATTTATGATTAATCTAAAGAACTGCACTGAGACTTGAGATGTGCTCTTTGCCTCATTGCTGTTATTATGAGTCTTAAGTAGATCAAACATTAAACTCAGTTTTTTGAAGATGTAAATATTATTTGAACACGGATGAGTTTTAAATAATGTCTCTACTAGATGTTTGTGATCTTTCTGCACTCAAAACATTGTTGTGTAAACGTTTTAATTAATATTCGATTTGTCAGTTTTTCTTATGTCCAATATAACTTTCCACTTTGATGTGCTCATGTAAGTTAATCACTGAGAAAAGACTAAATGTATTTACACAAAGGCAAGACAATTACCTCATCAAGTCCTAATTAACAAAGCCGAAGTGATCTTGAAAAAAGCAGGTTTCTGAAAATATATGCTTCCTTAAAGATAGGGTTAGATAGCAAGTTAGCTTTGACAGCATGATCCCATGATCCCTCCCTTCAGAGCGTCTCCTAAGCCACGCCTCC
This sequence comes from Chanodichthys erythropterus, assembly GCF_024489055.1. NCBI lineage: Eukaryota > Metazoa > Chordata > Actinopteri > Cypriniformes > Xenocyprididae > Chanodichthys > Chanodichthys erythropterus. The sequence goes on along the minus strand of NC_090239.1, from coordinate 1,714,322 downwards.
TCTAAAGGACATGAGCATCACGAGAGAAGCTGTTAAATTACCTCATGTCTCAAAGCACATAATATTACAATAATAATGAATGTAAACAACTTAAAGAGCTCTTACTTGCACCACTGACTGCTGCAGATTTGTTTCAGTGTTGACATAGAAAGGCAAAAATCCGAGTCTAAGGACGTGAACAGCTTCCACAGGTTTTCATTTTGTAATTACGGTTATGACATGGTGTGAACGCAGGGGAACTGGTCATGACACCGTGTCCTAACCAAACACCATGCAAAAAACAATTTGTCTGCCCAAACCAGAAGCGACATCACTATTTGACCCAATAATGTCAATTAAAACTCAAAGCCAATCAGAAGAGCGCGTGGGCGGGCTCGGCACTCCAACTAAATGGATAAGTACATAATCAAATTCATGAATATTACACCATTTCAGCATTATTAAAAATACATACTGAGTCACTGAAACTATTTTTGTCATAGAATACACTTGTCTGTTCACAACGAGCACAGTTTGAACGTTTTTATTTCCTTTAATTAATTTTGAAGATCTGAGGTGAATTGTCCATTGTTGCTTTCAGTACGGCTATAAAAGACACACAAAATGATATTCAAACTCACATTAGATGCTTTTAACATTAAATAAAGCACATAAACATTACCTGAGATTATAATTGCCATACACTCTAAAAAATGTTTGGTTAAAAACAACCCAAGTTGGGTTGAAAATGTACAAACCCAGCAATTGGGTTGTTTTAACCCAACGGTTGGGTTAAATGTTTGCCCAGCCTGCTGGGTAGTTTTATTTAAACCAACTATTATTTAAAAATTGCTATATGGCTAGCTTAGAATAAACCCAAAATAGTTGGGAAATAAAAAACCAGATGCAATTAGAGACAACAATAATAGACAAAAGGTGAATGTTTATTAATAAGCTTTAATCTTTTATTAATATAAATTGAATAGTTTATTAATATAAATTTATTAATAAACAATTTAATAAATGTTTATTGTTTAATAATTATTCATTGAACATTAATAAATGTTCATTTCCAACATACTTTGGGTTAATTTTAACTAAGCAATACAGTAATTTTAAACAATAGTTGAGTTAAATAAGACTACCCAGCAGGTTGGGCAAACATTTAACCCCACCGCTGGGTTAAAACAACCCAATTGCTGGGTTAAAACAACCCAATTGCTGGGTTTGTCCATTTTCAACCCAACTTGGGTTGTTTTTAACCCAGAATTTTTTAGAGTGTACTTTGTGTTGTTGTTCCAGCTGTGACGTCACAGAAAAATAGAAATACTCTGATTAACATGGAAAAAAAAACATTTTATCGCATTTCGTGGTGTCGCGTCTGGTTAGGACACAGTGTAATACTTCCACAGAATATACACTATATTGCCAAAAGTACTGGGATACTCCTTCAAATGATTGAATTCAGGTGTTCCAATCACTTCCATGGCCACAGGTGTATAAAATCAAGCATCTGGGACTGCTTCTACAAACATTTGTGAAAGAACGGGTCGCTCTCAGGAGCGCAGTGAATTCAAGCGTGGAACCGCGATATGTCGCCACCTGCGCAATAAGTGCGGAGTTTCCTCACTACTAAATATTCCACAGTCAACTGTTAGTGGTATCATAACAAAGTGGAAGGAATTGGGAACAACAGCAACTCAGCCATGAAGTGGTAGGCCGCGTAAAATCAGAGAGCGGGGGCACACAGTGCGCAGAAGTTGCCAACTTTCTGCAGAGTCAATAGCTACAGACCTCCAAACTTCATGTGGCCTTCAGATTAGCTCAAGAACAGTGCGTAGAGAGCTTCATGGAATGGGTTTCCAATGCAAAGCGTCAGAGTGGTGTAAAGCACGCCGCCACTGGACTCTAGAGCAGTGGAGACGTGTTCTCTGGAGTGACCAATCATGCTTATCTGTCTGGCAATCCGATGGATGAGGTGGGTTTGGCGGTTGCCAGGAGAACGGTACTTGCCTGACTGCATTGTGCCAAGTGTAAAGTTTGGTGGAGGGGGATTATGTTGTGGGGTTGTTTTTCAGGGGTTGGGCTTGAACCCTTAGTTCCAGTGAAAGGAACTCTTAATGCTTCAGCATACCAATACATTTTGGACAATTTCATGCTCCCAACTTTTTTGGGGATGATCCCTTCCTGTTCCAACATGACAAGCAATGTCCATAAAGACAAGGATGAGCAAGTTTGCTGTGGAGGAACTTGATCTCAACCCCATAGAACACCTTTGGGATGAATTAGAGCGGAGACTGTGAGCCAGACCTTCTCGCCAACATCACTGCCTGACTTCACAAATGCGCTTCTAGAAGAATGGTCAAAAATTCCCACAAACACACTCCTAAACCTTGTGGAAAGCCTTCCCAGAAGAGTTGAAGCTGTTATAGCTGCAAAGGGTAGGCCAACTCCATAATTAACCCTATGGATTAAGAATGGGATGTCATTCATGTGCACGTAAAGGCAGGCGTCCCAAAACTTTGGGCAATATAGTGTAGCTTACATTTTTAATATTTAGACCACTTCTATTATTGATCACTATCAGGATGTGAAGAGAGTTTCAAACCGGAATAAGAAAAATATATAAAAAAATTGCCAACACTACCTATAAATTACCAAAGCATGTTCATTTTATAAATGTTACAGAAGATGCTTCATGACAGCCAGAGCAATGACCCGTGTAGGCTAGTAGCATTTTATCACTTTATATTTATACATAGAGATATTTAGTCATCTTCTTTTAATACATGGACTGGACAGCACAGTGAAGCACACACACACACAAAGTGTTTAGCATCTGCTGGTGGCAGTAACAGGAGGAAGTAACTACAGTTGCTATGTGACCAATCAGCATGTATCAGAGAAAATCAGCTTTTTGGTGAATCCATAAGTGTTGAGCATAATGAATTCTGTCTTGGGTTCAAAACATCACAATAAACCATGCTGTCCTCACTGTCAGACATCAGAAAGTGATGAAAATCTCTTTCATTTCTGAGTATTTTAGGAACAGTATGGTGCTTTGAAAAGGTCTTTTATCTAATTTCGCAGAAAACGTGGAGGGAAAATATATCTCTCCATTCCATGACATCCCCATCTACGCTGATGAAGCCGAGGTACAGTATGTATGATTTAATCCTGATTTATGATGAGATCTTTGGAACAGGTTTTAAAGGAATGGTTCACCCAAAAATGAAAATGTGATGTTTATCTGCTTACCCCCAGGGCATCTATGATGTAGGTGATTTTGTTTCTTCAACACAAATGATGATTTTTAACTCCAACCGTCTGTCAGTCGTATAATGCGTGTCAATGGGAACACTATTAATAAGAGTAAAAAAAACATGCACAGACAAATCCAAATTAAACCCTGCGGCTCGTGACGACACATTGATGTCCTAAGACACAAAACGATTGGTTTGTGCAATATTTATGTCATTTTTTACCTCTAAAATTAGTATAAGCGCAAGAGATCACTTCCGGCATCAGAGCGCGTTCAGACCTCACTAACCGGATGCGCAAGGCAGTTGGACACAGTGGTGTTTTAGAGGTAAAAAATGATATAAATACTGTTGGGTTTCTTGCACAAAATTATAATTTTGTGTCTTAGGACATCAATGTGTCGTCACGAGCCGCAGGGTTTAATTTGTATTTGTCTGTACATGTTTTTTTTACTCTTATAGATGGAGTTCCCATTGACACGCATTATATGACTGACATTTGTGTTTTACTGAAGAAACAAAGTCACCTACATCTTGGATGCCCTGGGGGTAAGCAGATAAACATCACATTTTCATTTTTGGGTGAATTATCCCTTTAATGAGAAACAGAAATTTTCCCCCTTCAACTCTGAACATTTACTGTGGAAGCAGAAGAAAAACACACAGATTGACTGATTCATCAATGATGATCATGTAATCAGCTTAGAAATGTAAGCAGTCTACAGTAACAAGGCAAAAGCATCTCAACCAGCATTTTTTACAATCACTACGCCACATTTTTCAATACTTTGGCCATTTTTTTCAGAATTTCTTTACAAAACAAGAATGACACTCTCAACTGCTGAATGACACTAATTCACTGTAGTATATGTTACAAAGCCCATGTTTACATTACAGTACAAAATTATTCACAAGTTTTCCCCTTTTGAATGGATGGTAATGAACCGAAAGACACTTGTGTACATGTAGGTGAATGAAATACATAAACAATAATTAGGATATATAGACATTTGGGAATGTGCACTTACATCTAATTGCTATGATAGTTTTAGATTTTTTAGATTCAGAATATACTTCAATATGGTATTAATGTTGCAAATTTCTGTCTTATTCATTTTTGTGTTTTGAACTTAAGTTTGACAGGTTTGAAAAGAGTATGTAAACGTGCAAATTGGCCTGTATAGTACATAAACCTTTGGTGGCGTTTGTGTATATGTGAGAAAAGAATGCATGTAAACTGAAAGATGTTGTCATTGAATGCATTTTGTGCCAAAGCAATGATAAATAGAAAAGTCATATCAGGGGTAGAAAATATCATTGATCTGATATAAAATCAATGGAAGTCAATGTAATGTCCTCACTAAGATAGTAAAACAAACCTGTGTGTGTTTGAGTGTGTATCTGTGTTTGTTTCTCCCTGAAGTGTATGTGAATGAAATAAAATGTAATGCATTCTCTCACAGTAATCGTCCTGGAGTTCATGACAATAATCAGGTGAATTATGGAAGTAGATTTTGCCATGTGAGATCCCAGGGGATTTGTTCAATATAAATTACACAGGCCAGAATTATCTTGCAGAAACACAAACTCAAATCCTGCAAGCGAAAATAAAAACAGAGTAAAAATATCACTTACTGTGTAAACAAACTGTAGAAATGTCACCATAAGTACAGAATGTAGAAAGAGATGCACATGACAAACATTTTTCTAACAGCAGATGAAATGATTTCATGTCAGTACAAATTTAGATAAAGAATCTTCCGCAGCGGATGAACTTACTTACTTTATAAAGTCTCTCACACAAAAGACGTAAATTAAAATAATCATTAAATACACGTGTGCACTCATGCGAAGAACTCAGCCAGATCAGATTACACACTGAAACCAGAAGAAACAAATATTTTGCCTAAATAAAGTGAAGCCTATTTTAAGGCGTTAAAATAAAAATGCAATTATGCTATCCTTAATTAAATTTATAGAGTGCAACATGATATTATTTTACAGCCTTTAATTGATGCTAAATTAATTGCATGTATGCGCATGACACAAGGTCATTAGTTCATGCTCTGTAGAATCATTGAGGAACTGAAGGCTTGCGGAGCATCTGCTTTATCCTCTGATTGTAAAACATGGCAGACATGAGTAGTGATCTTCTGTTTCTCCTTCAGAACATCTTCCACGCTGTTGTCGAGGTTCCTAGATGGACAAATGCAAAAATGGAGGTAAGAAATATTCTTGCAGACACCAATAAACCTACGTTCGCTCTCCATCTTCACACACGCCGATATATCATATGATTTATTTCACATGCACCAGAGTACATTAAAGAAAATCATTCCTAGATCACATTAACCATTGTGTCGTGTTCAAGCTCACTTCTCATATTTAATTATCTGAACTAAATATAGGGATTCCAAGAATTCTGATGGAAGGCTCATGAACAAATTGTCTCTTAAGGCCAATCGCAGGACTGGACTGATTAAACGGGTTCTTCATCTTAAGTCCAGACATCCTCTCACCGACTCTACTGAAGCGTGAATGCAATTTTTGTTCATTAGGAGCCTTTCAGAAGATCAAAAATATCACTTATGTATTCTGAGAGATAATTTCTGCTGCTTTACAGTCGATCTGCACTAAACTCTATATACAGAGCTCTTGGGTTCTTGATTCAAGGTGAAATGTCTTAAATTATTGCATAATGCTTTCATGTTTAACAGGTTACTTACATTTTTTCTAGTGATAAAGTATGTTTACGAGCTGTTTAATTCACAACAAAATTAAAGGGTTAGTTCACACAAAAATGAAAATTCTTCCACACCTGTAAGACCTTCATTCATCTTCAGAACACAAATTATTAAAAAGATATTTTTGATGAAATCCGATGGCTCAGTTAACAGTTATTTAACACTTTCAGATGCCCAGAAATGTACTTAAGACATATTTAAAATAAAGTTCATGTGACTACAGTAGTTCAACCTTAATGTTATGAAGTGACGAGAATACTTTTTTTGCACCAAAAAAACTAAATAACGACTTTATTCAACAATATCTAGTGATTGGTGATTTCAAAACACTTATTCATGAAGCTTCGAAGCTTTATGAATCTTTTGTTTTGAATCAGTGGTTCGGAGCATGAATCAAACTGCCAAAGTCATGTGATTTCAGTAAACGAGGCTTGGTTATATCATAAGTAGGGCTGCAGCTATCGATTCTTTTTGTAATCGATTAATCTAGCACTTAATCGATCGATTAATCGGATCATTTTTTTTAAACAACCAAAACAAATAATGCATAGTGAAAATGATGTGGCTGTAAAATGATCAAGCATTTGACTTTTATTTCTAAAAAAAAATCAGAGGTATTGGTTCCAACTCCAACATTTGGCTCCAAAACTAAGTCTTTTTATTGCAATTTTTTACCCATTTAGTGTTTATAAGTGCCAGTGCCAACAATTATATAACAATACAGATAAGTCAACTTACTGTAAATCATGTATAACATGTAAAACTATGAATACAAACTTAAATAGTAAAGGCCATTTGGTCTTAGTTTTGTTGTCTTAATACAACATTACAAAAAAAGGATTCCACCTTCTGCAAATTACCCACCTGAGAACAAAAACGCATGCCGTGTGTGAGGAAGAGTGACGCCCCAGTCTGACCAATTGCTTCATTGCAGTTTGGTACGGCAGAAATAGCCTACATACAATCATTTTCAATAGAACGCTGCATTTGGCTTGCATCACTTGCATTGCGGTGCATTTTAGGTGAAGCATCCGTTCGAAAAATCGCGTCACAACATCACGTCCCTGTGTATACAGTGAATGCATGCTGAAATTATTGTTGCGTGGCTACATAAAAAGTTAAAGCATATGTGATGCATTGCCGCGATTGGTCTGACTGGCGCGTGAGAGAGACGAGGGTGCATGTGTGTGTGTGAAGGGGTTCTTTTTTTTAGGCTATACTCTCTTACAATTGAACGTGAATACGTTTACTACTTAAAAACATCAAAGCTAAACATCATATCTATCTTTACTTTCCGCCATCGCACCAACCAATTTCAAAATGTCACGCGCTATGGTGTGCTTCCTGAACACTGAACAACGGTCCGTGAGAATCAGATCCCTGCGCGTATAGTGCGCGTCATAGGAATTTAACGAGGTTTCGAGGCAGAGTTTTTGCCTCAAGGAATTTTTGTAATCGAGTTAATCGAGTAACTCGATGAATCGTTTCAGCCCTAATCATAAGTGTTTCAAAATTTCAATGCTTCATGTGACTTTGGCAGTTTGACACACGCTCCGAACCACTGATTCAAAACAAAAGATTCATAAAGCGAGGTAGCATAATTGTTCAGACACTTTGCATCACAGAAATACATTATATTTTAAAGTATATAATAGAATACCATTATTTTAAATTGTAATAATATTTCACAGTATTGCAGTTTTTTCTGTATGTTTGATTTACACCATGATAAGCTGAGACATGATTTTTTCACAGCCTTCCTGTCTGAAAGAGCTCATTATTTATGCAGGTCATTAGAGCTCTTATGCGATTCTTTTGTCTTCTCAGGTGTAAATGACCCATTATTCATGATGATTCACGCCTCCTCGCATACTGCGTTTCTTGACAAAAAGTGTCTTACAAAAACTAAATCAATATATTGTTTTATATGAAGGAGTAGTCAGCATACTGTACATAATTCTGAAGCAAAAACTCTAGTCTACAACCTCCAATACCCAGAAGTCTTGTGAACACAGATTTAATTTTTTTTTTTTTTTTTTTTTTCAGTGACTTAAGTCTTTTGTTTTTTCAATAACCACGCATAAACGTTATTCCTTCAAAAACACAAACATGTACATACATGTTCCTCACATATTATGGTAGCCTAGTTTGTGCTGAATACAGTGTGATGACACTTTTTCCATTAATATGTTTATGAACAACTGAAAAAAGCGTTGAGCATTGTAATGTTTGAAACGAATGTCATAACAAATGTCAACAGACCGGGAAGATTTTAAAACTTTCATAAATCCATTACCTTCAATGACCAAGCTCTATATAAAACCTTTCCTTCCAAGAGTGTAGATTGAATTCAAAGCTTTTGGAGTCCTGAAGGATTTGTTCAGTAGCTGGATTTGTTGCATTTTAACACATTTACAGAGAAACCAATCATTAATTAATCTAGCATGTTAACAAGCATATTTAACATAATTATTGATTTCAAACAGGGGGAAAATGAAGAATAACATTTAAAAGAGCTTCTAAAGCACATATTCTAGATGTAAATTAGGGCAGCTATGAATCCATAGACCACTTTGTTTCAACATGTCTAAATGTGTCATATTTGAAATGCTAATGCATGCAAATGAGATTTAATAGATAATAATGCTTTAAATTTTAGTCTAGCTTTCTCAGTTGCTGCCCCCAAGCTGTGGAATGTATTACTAATTTGTATTAATTCGTCTACCTCTGTTCAAAGCCTGTCTCAAGACGTATTTGTTTAATGAGGCTTTCACTATTTTCAGAGACCATTACGTTTGAGCAGATGCATTTCTGTTTACTTTATCGTTTACTCTAATACGATTTATTAGGGGCCAAGCACCAAAGGAGCATAGGCACCTTTAGTATACGTTAGTTTTCTTCTTCTTCTTCTAGTAAAAAGTTGTGAAATTTGGCACACAGATAGAGGACAGTCCCAACAGTAACCACAGCAAATCTGGAGTCTCTAACTCAATCCCTCTAGCGCCACCAACTGTCAATTTTCACTTACATTTATGCTAATAACTTTTAAACCAGAAGAAACAAAATATTTTTTTCCTCAGATTCCTTGGCTCAAGACAAACTATGATGCATTTGGCAATTTTCCCACCATTTTGCACTTTTTCAAACTCCTCCTAGACCGTTGGTCGGATTTTCACCAAAATTGGCTCAGATCATCTTCAGACCTTCCTGGCAAAAAAGCTATTTAAAGAGTTTTGATTGACCAAACTGTTCTCGAATAACGCAACAAATTTAATGCAACGGTGCCAAGCTGATATTGACACCAAACTTTATATGTGTCATTGTCACCTCACACTAACCACACATCATCAATTGGTAACAGCGCCACCTATTGGTCAAAACTGATGAGCAATTTAATCACATTACAAATGATTATATTTTTTATTTTTCAGCCATTTTGACTAAAATAATCTAAAAATGTCTTTCCGGTCATACTTGGATAACATGCTTTTGGCCACTTATTTGCTGTTTGCAGCTATATTTCCTTTTTTCTATTATGCAATGCAATTTTATTTGTATAGCACATTTCATACACAATGGTAATTCAAAGTGCTTTACATAAAGAAGAGTCAAATTCATAATAATAAAAATGGAACGCATAATGAATAGAAATAACAGTAAAAACAGGAAGTTTCAGGGAGTTTTTTGTTGTCTGTCAATTATTGTACTGTATTATTGTATTTTATGGTATTCTATTTGATTTTACAGCACTTTGGTACACTTTGTGGTTTTTAAGTGCTTTATAAATAAATTTGGATTTGATTCAGTTCAATCATATGACTTGAATATAGCGTGCAAGTCATTTTATGGCCCTTTCTGGAGCTTGACGGTATAAACCACCATTCAATTTCTGAGCTGTGTTTACATTCTGCTTGACATTTTATGGAGTAAGAACATCAAACAGGTTTTATAATGAAATAAGGGGAGTAAATTTTCAAATATTCCTCTCATTTCTCCAGATCGCCACTAAAGATCCCCTCAATCCACTGAAGCAGGACGTGAAGAAAGGGAAACTACGTTACGTTAGCAATGTCTTTCCTCATAAGGGCTACATCTGGAACTATGGAGCGATTCCTCAGGTTTGTGACCACATCTCTTCCAGACGCTTAGAAGTCAAACATACAGGATTAAAGTGTGGAAAAACTCCAGGGAAAAGAGAGGTTGATGCATGAACGAGCTCAGAGAGAGAAATTTCATGCACATTTAGATGCCAACCCAAGCAGGCACACAGATTTGTCTCGAGGCATTACTGAGGGAATATTATCAGCGGCAGCAGAACTCACCTCAGTCACATCAGTGTGTGCATCCATATAAATGACATGCTCAGAAATGCTGAATGAATGGACAGTTTATTTCTCATCTTTTCCAGACATGGGAGGATCCAGGGCACAGGGACGGAGACACGGGCTGCTGCGGCGATAACGATCCCATCGATATCTGTGACATTGGGAATAAGGTACAGACCAGGGTCAGACATTTATTCAACCCTTGGAACTGATTTTCAGTCATATTTTATATTACATACACTATATACAAAAAAATATATAATATTATATATAAAATGAAATCGTCATAAGATACTAAATTAAATTGTAATAATAGCAAATTATACACTTTATATATATATATATAAAATCAACAATAAAAATAAAAATTAAAGCATCGTCGGATACTAAATAAAATAATAATAGTAAATAACACTTTCAGTCTGAATAATTATGATGTTTAGAAATAAACATAAATGAGCATATATGACTGCAGATACTAAATTAAATAAAGCACAAGATATAGTTAAGAAAATAAACACTGATACAATTTTAATAATTTATTTATATTAGAAATTGTATAAATTATATGAATTCTATATGTGTATATTATATTAAAAAATACATGCATTTATTAATATATATAGTTTTATAAAATAAAATCTATATTTTATTATTATTTATATTATTAATTCTATAAATGTGTATAATAGTGTGTATAATTTATATGAATACATGCATGTATTAATACAATATAAATATATAATTTTTAAATATATAATTTATATTAATATGTATTTATTAATAATGTATTAATAAATACATACTTCTTTCAAGTAAATTCTAGGTTATTAATTTATTAATTCTATAAACTATACGTGTATCATTTATATTAATAAATGCATTTTTTAATAATGTATAAATAAAAAATTTAATATACATATTTTTTAAAATATTTAAATATAAATTTATTAATATTACAAATTTTATAATTTATTCAAATTATTATTCTATATACCGATTTTTCTCTTCAATTGCCTGCAAAATAAATAAATAAAAGTAATAAAAAAAGTAATTAGAAACTAAACTAAATTTAGTAATTAGAAAAATGTCTAAAAGAAACTAAACTAATTAACTTGACATCTTAAAAATCATGGACGTTTCTATAGTGAATTTTCCATTTATAAAGATCTGCTTTGCTCTGAAGTGTTTTATCAGCTGGAAACTGATCTTTTGTAGTGTAAAAGTTGCTGTTAGGCCACAGAGATGATTGATTTGTGAGAAAATGGAGTCGTTCTGCTTCACACCTTGATCTAAATGAATCATTTGCGAATCATATCTGAATCAAAATGATTTTAAAAATCTTATAATAATCATGCTTGACTGTAAAGGTGAAGGGAATGCATTGGTGTGCAGCGTGTCCTTCATGTGCGTTTGTGGTCAGGTCTGCTCTCGAGGGGAAATCATCCGAGTGAAGGTGTTGGGGACGCTAGCGCTGATAGACGAAGGAGAAACCGACTGGAAAGTCATTGTTATAAATGTCGAGGACCCAGAGGCCGAAGACTTTAACGGTTTGACACCTTTACCTTCTGCATCTGTAATTAGTATGATGTTAAATCTCAGCGAGTTCTGTCATTCACAGATATCGACGACGTCCGACGACTCAAGCCCGGATACCTGGAGGCCACGCTTGATTGGTTCAGGATGTATAAAGTGCCTGATGGGAAGCCAGAAAACCAATTCGCCTTCAATGGTGAATTTAAGAACAGGGTAAATAGAGCCGCATGCAACTGGAAAGATAGGAGATGACATTTGATTAATGACTTTTCCCTGATGGCTAATAATGTTTTTCTCATCATGTTATCAAGGGAAGAGAATTCAAGCATGTAATTTACAACACTGTTTTTTCAGGAGGTGACGCATTCGCACAGATTTGAAATTAGCCAGCATGTCTCACAAAGAATTTTCAAAATTATGAGCTTCTAAACATTCAGAAGGTCAGCTCTCATTTCGGTAGAAAACATCAGTAAAAAAGATGCACTAGTGATGGACCAACCAGAACACCCTAGCAACCATTCAAAACACCTCAGAAACTGCATAGCGATGTCCTGGCAACCGCCTAGAATACATTGTTCTATTTAGAGAATGTAAAATGCTTTTACTTTAATGTTTGTAATTTTTGTTTTTAAATATTTTCACTTCGCAAATATACTATATATATATATATATATATATATATATATATATATATATATATATATATATATATATATATATATATATTTTTTTTTTTTAAATGTTTAGTAAATATATTAAATCATTTTTAAATGCATTAAAATTAGCTAATATATTTTTTAATATTTTAACATTTTAATTTTTAGTAAATACTTTATTTTTATTTTTGAATGCTTTTAAAAATGTATAAATATACTATATATTTTCTTAAATATTTATTTTGAGTAAATACACTACTTTTTTACATTTTAAACGCTTTATTATATATTAGCAAATATTAGCAAACACACTATTTTCTTAAATGTTTATTTTTTAGTAAATATACTATATTATTATTTTAAAATATTTCATAATTAGCAAATATGCTATATATTTTATTAAATGTTTTAAATGTTTATATTTATCTTTAAATGTTTGTTATTTTATAAATGTTTATCTTTTTTATTTTAGAATGCTTTTAAAAATGTGTTAATATACAATATATTTTCTTAAATATTTATTTTGAGTAAATAATACATTTATAATATACGTATTATTATTATTTACATAAAATATATTTTGTTTTAGAATGTTTATTTTTACTAAACATACTAAATAATTTTTTATTTTATATGCTTTAAAAAATAAGTTTACAAGTTTAAATTTTAGTAAATAAATAGTTTTTTATTTTTGAATGCTTTAAAAAAATAGCAAATATACTATATATTTTCTTAAATATTTTAAATGTTTATCTTTTTATTTTTAAAAGCTTTTAAAAATGTATTAATGTACTATATATTTTCTTAAATGTTTATTTTGAGTAAATAATACATATTTAAAATATATTATGTTTTAAAATGATTATTTTTACTAAACATACTAAATATTTTTTTATTTTATATGCTTTAAAAAATAAGCTTACAAGTTTAAATTTTAGTAAATAAATTGTTTTTATTTTTGAATGCTTTAAAAAAATAGAAAATATACTATATATTTTCTTAAATGTTTTAAAATGTTAAAATTTTAGTAAATATATTAAATCATTTTTTTATTTTTGAATGCTTTTACAAAATGTATCAAATATACTATATACATATTTTAAATGTTTTAAAATGTTTAATTTGAGTAAATATACTAAATGGAATTTTTTGCAAATATACTATATTTGTTTTAAATGTTTAAAATGTTTTTTCTCATTTATGGTCTTCAGGATTTTGCCATTAAAACAGTTAAGGACACTCATAGTTTCTGGAAAGCTCTAATCTCCAAGAAAACAGACGCTGGAGAACTCAGCTGGTAAGACGGCAGTCAGTCTATAATTTAGCTTTAGCTCAAACTATAATCCACACAGAACTGCTCAGTTGTGTCATTCTGTTCAGTCACATGATGTACTAAGCATCTGTGATGTTGCTCTAAAAACTTACATATCACCCAATGGCTAGTCAATGTTTATTTCTGATTTCATTTGAAAAGATTTTGCAGGATCAAATTATAAACAGGGCTTGAGATGTTCTCTTTTGCCTGATAAATGAGGACAGATCTCATTGACAAGGCCCAGCGTGGTCCGTCTGCATTCACATTCTCTGAGGCCGTCCGTCTGAGCTCAAACAGAGAGGACCGTACGTGTTGTGAATGTGGCCACTGCTCTTTGGTCGGCAAATGAACACGTACCTCATAGTGATTGTTCTCTGTGGCTGCGATAACCCAGACGTGATCATGCCAGGGAAACACGTCTTCTCAAAGAATGTGTCTGAGCGGATTCTGGAGGATTTATAGTTACATATGGAGAGAAAACAGTGTTAAAATAAAGTTACGTTAAACATACTACATTAAATTAATTTGACCTAATACAACTAAACTGATTTAATTTGACAAATAAAATTTTGTCTAAGCACTTAAATTAAGGGTAATGAAATCATTTTTAGAGTGTAGCAATAATGAAAGAGATTTTAATTTAAATGAAACTTGAATTCAAAACCTACACTCTTAAAAATAAAGCTTCTTTATTGGCGATGGTTCCATAAAGAACGTTTAAAGGGGTCATGAACTGAGTTGATTTATTGTTTTATAACGTTTCCTGGGGTGCACTTATAATTTTAGCATGCTTTTTACATAAAATATTGTCATTGTTTAGAAATAAAAGGCATTTTTCCTACCCTGATTTTATCCCTCTGATTTGAGTGCTCTGTTTTAAGGGGCGTGTCTCTGTAAGACTTCAGTGTAAACGCCCACTGCTGTGATTGGTTAACATCTTTGCATATGAAATAACTAATTATTACTCTTTTGAAAACTTTTAGCACATTTTTACAGCTCTCAAGGTTCACTAATCGTGAAAATTGCTGCATTACATTTCGATCAATGGCATTATATTGAGATCGTGGCATGAAAGGTTGCAGCGATGAACATGTAGTCGATCACAAACATGTTGTGGAGCGCATGAAAGCAGCGATCTCGTCAATTTCTGCACACTAATGAAAGCTTTCATCATAACTAACTGCAAACTCGATGTAACTAAGAGATTCGTTAAATAAAACAGGAGTTTTGGCATGAGTCACTGATAAACCCGTGCTGTTTGATTGACAGCTCCAGCGATTGTAAAGGCACCGTTCTTTGATCACTTTCTATATGTAATTTAACCTGTTAACTGTCCCACAGCCATTACATATTTAAAACAGTAATATTCTATACTAAACCTAAACTAATCTTGACAAACTATATATCATTTGAAAGCTTAGAATCTCTAGTTTACATATTTGGTATTTGATTTTCAGAGGAGCAGTAATTTATCAATTTGCAACAAGCATATTTTCATACTCATAAGGCATGTTCAGACCTTCATTTTGAAATAGCGATGAACATGAAAAATCATTAAAGATTGGTTGAAACATGTTTGTTTTCATGCCAAGAGTTCAAAAGATAACATCCATTCAATTTGTTGAGAAAAAAAGGTCTGAAAATGTTTTTAATAGAAAAAAAAAATACATTTATGATTGTGGCGGCGATCTCTAACCCACATTCATGTTATTTTTATGTTTATTAGAGGCTGAATTCATATCAAATTCTGCCAAACTTCCCATACTACTTCTATATAGGATGTCTACTTCATAAATTGTATGAAAATAATGGAAATATATGGCTCAGATCACTCTTCGGAAATGGAGGCGCCTTTATATAGTCACCAATGGAGCTTGGTTGTCATCTAGTGAAAAAGTGTGGTACTGCGCCCAAACTAAATCTTACTGAAAGCTCATTTTTTTGAGATATCAACCTGAAATTTGGAACTTTTTCAGATTTTTGGCTTTGATTTCCTTGCAGCTTTAGAGTAAAACTTGTTTTGTAAAATATATATTTTATATAAAATATATGTATGTTTCACTTACATAAGTTATTTCACTTCTACAATAATCTGCCAAATTTCTTCTTTAAAACAAAACCAACCTTATGTCTATTCTCCAAAGTATTCTTGAATTACAACCATTTAAGTTTGGATAGTGCATTTTCTTGTCTAAAAACAAAAGTGGGGGTGACAGTTAACAGGTTAAACAAGGTGAAGTTGAGCGTTTAGTCACTGGTTTGATTTACTGACACACAGACAAAGATCATCTGACTGTACATGAATCATTAATATCAGATCAGGCACAGTTACTGACATGTTGTTGCATTACTGTCAAGTCCATATCGATGATAAAAGTCTGTTTGCACTGAAATGCGATTGATTTACCAAAGAATCCACAGTGAAATCGTGAATGCAAATAAATAAAGCTCAAATGGAGACATTCACATTGTTAAAAATAAATAACCATATTCCTTCATTAGGATGCTTTGAAAGGTAATGTTATTTTAGTCCTGCATCGCTCTTCTCTCACTAACAGTGGGCGGGGCTAATGATGCAATAATGAAGTAGGCGTGGATTTCTTCAGCAGGGGCGGAGTTTCACAAATCGGGCTATGGTCGAAATGTGAAGGCTACTCTAAAAGGAAGGCTTTTCTTTTAATATACACTTCACTAACACTTGAATGTATTGGTTTTGGACATTTCTGCTTCATGCAACAGGTGTTCAATATGAAGGCATGCATTCTTTCTAAAAAGAAAGATCATAATGCAGACATTAGACAGCAAGACGGCCTTTGTTGTCACGCTGTGATTGAGAATCGTGTCGTCCAGCTTTCCGAAGGTGTTGGCGGATTTGACAACAGATATTAGATTTCAAAAGCTGATTGTCTGGGTTTGTTTCGTTCACATCACCTTCACCGACTCATTTTGTTTTGTCCATATTTCAATGTTACGCTTCTGTTTCAAATGTATGTGTCCCGCAGTATGAACACCTGTGTCTCCGACAGTCCCTTCTGCTGCTCTGGCACCGAAGCCAAAGTCATTGTCGATTCAGTGAGTGTTTTCTATCAACTCTTCTGTCACACATACCAGGCATTATAATTCCATCTCACTAAATCATCGAGACTTTGGGGAACCTTTGAGCATAATGAACCACTGATTGCATTCTTTTCAAACAATTCCAGGAGTCTGTTTGGATTTAATAATCATGCGATTGCAAATTATATAAAATAATAATGCGGTGAGAGTTTAATCATCTTGTCAGTGGTCTGATTAAACTTTTAAAAAGCCATTAAAGTTTCACCCAAAAATTAAACGTCAGTCATTTACTCACCCTCATGTCGTTTCGAACAGAAGTTTGGCATAAAGTCAAAACCGGAGCTGTGAACGGCAAAAATGAGAAAAAAGCATCAGAAAAGTATTTGTAAAGTGCCATTAAAGTCTCATTTAAAGGATTAGTTCACTTTTATATAAAATTTTCCTGATAATTTACTCACCCCCATGTCATCCAAGATCCACTGTTTCTTTAGTCAGTCGAAAAGAAATGAAGGTTTTTGATGAAATCATTCCAGGATTATTCTCCATATAGTGGACTTCAATGGCCTCCAAACGGTGGAAGGTCAAAATGACAGTTTCAGTGCAGCTTCAAAGAGCTTTAAATGATACCAGACGAGGAACAAGAGCGCCAGTTTCATTTTTTTTCCATAAGTAGAATAGGGAAGGCGTAGGACATACAGCGTAAGCTTTTTGAAGAATGCAGAAAGCGGAAGCACGTGCAAGGCGATAATTTGTGTTTATAAAGTATATACAGTTGTATTTTTTTCAAAAATCACCAATTGTTTCTCTAGATAAGACTCTTATTCCTCGTCTGGTATCGTTTAAAGCTCTTTGAAGCTGCACTGAAACTGTCATTTTGACCTTCAACCCGTTGAACCCCAGTTAAGTCCACTATAAAGAGAATAATCTTGAAATGTTCTCATCAAAAACCTTAATTTATTTTCTACTGAAGAAAGAAAGACATGAACATCTTGGATGACATGGGGGTGAGTAAATTATTAGGAAATTTTATTTAAAAGTGGACTAATCCTTTAAGTCTGATTAAAGTTGAACACAAAACTTGTGCAATATATTACTGGAGAAAAAAATTAAAATCTGGTTTTATTCAAGTCAAAAATATTAGCTATTTAATATTTCTAAGCCAACCTAATTTTTACCAACCAAATAATTTTTATAACCCACCACTGATTCCCTCGACATTTTCCTACAGGTTTTTAAATTTATTATTGGTTAAACATAAGTTGACGATACTACAACATAACTTACTTACATATATGAATGTTGTTTAGCTACTTAGAATTTTTTTTTGTTTTGTTTACATAACAGCTTAAAATTTGCATTTTAGCGGGAGTAGTTCACATTGTAGAACAAAACTTCAAAGTATCAACAAGTTATGTTTACCACAGACCTTATTTTACTCACAAATTGAAAACCCCATTATAAAACCCACAGGAAAATCTTGAGAGATTTGACGTCATCCCTGCATCACTCTATTTTTATTTATGTTGAATTATTCCTGTGAGAATCTACCTTATGTTTTCAGGCTCCTCCTCACGGTGACGCAGAGCCGGTTCCCAGCTCAGGTGAGAGATCCGTGCTTCAGCTGATGATCTCCGACCGCAAACTTGGGATTTGAGCACCTTCTTAATTTTCTTCTGAACAACAGATGATAGTAAACCGTAAAATAAGTCATTAGGCTACATAAGGAATAATTGACGAGGGGCCGTTGAATTATTAGACAATAAAAGACGGTCCTCTCTTATGAATGGGAGAAAGTGCAACGCGCAATATGGCGGAATAAATCCCACCCGGTCCCGCCTTCTAAATAAAAACCAATCGCCGATTGGTAAAGTCATTGCGTCACCGCAGCGGCCGTTAGAAGCTCGTTAGAAGTATGCGTCACTTTCCCGCCAGAACGCGCTCCCTCAGCTGGACTGAGTGGCAAAAGAACCTGCTGCATGACTGGATTTAGCTAATAGAGGAAACTGCGACAACGCGAGTAACACACGCGAATTACACTAAAGGTTGGACTCGAGTCGAAAGTGTTCCTTATAACATGTCAAAGAAACCTAATCCATGGATATTGACAATCAGCCAGGAATCGTGTTTTCTGACATATATGTGCTTGATTTCGACGCTGGGGAAACAGATAAAGCAAATCTGCCTGTGAACAATTTATATAACTACAATATAGGTAGGTTTAATTCCGAGTGATCACTTTTATCAATGTTATGTATATCGTAATTTCATCCAGTCCTAAAACTTGTATAGTTTTGTCAGTGTTTGTTGAAAAACACCCAATTATGCAGAATATAAGATGGTAAATCTTTAATTGATGAGTTGTCAAAACAATATATAACAATACAATATATAGGGTATGATTTTACCTAAAAATCCAATGCTTTGACACAAAATGACAACAGTCCAGCTGTTTTCTGTGGTAGCAGTGATCCATTTGCTTCTCTTTTTTTTCTGTAGCTTTTGGCAGTTTGTAAAAATATATCTCAGATTTTGTGTCAAATCTATTTGTACAGTCAATCACAAGCTCTTTCCCATTTTGGATGTGTTTTGTGTGTTTTTCGCTGCATTCACGCTGAACACCAATGCTGCCGCTCAGTCTTTGTGCCACTCAGTGGGCGTAACCGCAGTCGTAACTGTCGACGGTGACGTCACGTGCATACCCTCTATAGGGTGTGTGCACATGACGTCACTGCTGCACGCGAAATGCGGCTGGAGGGCAGGGACTGATTTTCCTATAGGAATCCTATCAAAAACTCATAGTTCGTATGTTTTGCGTCATTTATGGTTGCTCAAATCAATCAAACCAAGAACCCACAAGGAGCTTTTATCGTTTTCATAACTTATATAGTTTTTTTAACTTTAAAAGTTGTTACCTTTTGTAGCGTTTTGCGCCTGCTGATACTGAAATGAATATGGATACCTGCTTACCTTGGTGTGTTTTTACATGTAGAAAAGGCAAAAATTGTATTACCGTCCAGTTTTTTCCCTGAACGATGATGTGAGCTCCTGTTGCAATTCTCGATCCAGCATAAATGACCTACAATGGCGAAATTTTTCACAATCACAACAGAAAATCAAAATAATGCCCGTAACTTCACTAGCAGAAAGGCAGCGCGATATAAACAAACCTAGACTAGATCTGAACGCGGCGTGACGGCAGCTTCACATCCTCTATATCTACCTCCTCGATGGCAATCAAGTTTTTCAATTAAGCGGAAAAGTTGCTCCTATTCATAACATATGGATCACGTCCAACATACAGTATGTTGTGATTTTCTGTTTATACCTTTCTAAACCAGCACAGAAAGAACTTTTTTCCATCTCTTCCATTCTAATTTTCACTGCTTGCCCTCCACCAGAATTCCGCGCGTCACCAGAACCACGTGATTGCAAACAACCTATTGAAACGGCTTAATCCAGCCTGAACAATGCCGTTTTTTGTCATGATTTGACCATTTAGAAACAAAATTTATGAGACAGTTGTTGTCAGATTTCATTGGTGATTTCAAATATGAAATTTAATCGAAAGTTTGGCGAACAGCTTTGGGGAATTTGATGTTTCCCCATTCAAAGAGATGTGTTTCTAAGATGGCCGCCGAGTGAAATAACTCGTCTTAAAGGGGCTTTGATTCAAGCATTTTTATTTTATTTAAAAATAATAATAATGAATGAATAAATAATAATTTTTTCTCTCTTTCCAGCTGATCAATGGTTCTATTACAAACAGACATAGAAGATCATCAGCGGCGACAGGAACAATAAATTGCCAGAAAACATTTTATTACACCACAGACAAATCCATCAATCACGGCTGTCATATTTCTGCAGTATAGTATATTAGTTACAGATCAACACTGTATAGTTTGATTAATAAAGTTGTAGAGGCCTGAGAAAAGTTTGGATGTTAGAAAGTCTGTATGAACATGCAAACTGTGAATCCGAATTAAACAATGTGACTTTATAAACATCTCTGTTGGTCATTACAATCCATATTAACAATTTTACTGATATACATGTTTATATGATGCATCTTTCTCTATTTATATATGGTCATCATATGTGAAAGGAACGTCTAATTGTAGCATATTAAATTAATATGTATAATTGCATGGCAACACCTGATTCTACAGGTAATTGTTGCTAACATGATGATGTTATTCTTGACTTCATGCACCATCACCATGGCAACCATCATCAATGAAGCAGCATCTGTTACTCCAAATGTCAAGCAGGTGTGAACTGCTGTTTACAGGAAAACGAACATTTCATTATCATTAGAGGATGGTGTTAACGATGCATAAAGATGGTCTTCCTGCTATTAAGGGAAATGTCCTGTTCTACACAGAAGAAAAAAAAACTAATTTTAAAGAATTAAATAAAAGCTTTAAACTTTATCGCGTCCCTTTAATTACTTCTCCCAAGCAAGTATTGAAAATTTAATTTTAAGCCTGTTATTACCATCACACAAAATTAAAATCCACTTAAAGATTGATTAAGGCAGAAATGAGAGCTTTATTACAGGATATGTGATTAATGTTTTAACATTTGATATGTAGACTGAATAATAAGTAAAGTAAAATCACCCATTTGTTACGCTTTTTTAATACAACATTTAAAATACGTTGAGTAGATTGAGCAGAGTAAGTAATAAGGTGTTGGAATTGATGAGTAAATAGTGGCATCTAGTGGTCAGTAATTGTATTTGCAACAGACCTGCATTGACAGAGGTTGGCGATTGAAACCCATTAAAGGATTAGTTCACCCAAAAATGAAAATAATGTCATTTATTATGCCGTTCCACACCCGTAAGACCTTCTTTATTCTTCAGAACGCAGATATTTTTGATGAAATCCAATGGCTCAGTGAGGCCTGTATAGGGAGCAATGACATTTCCTCTCTCAAGATCCATTAATGCACTAAAAACATATTTAAATCAGTTCATGTGAGTACAGTGGTTCAGTATTAATATTATAAAGCCACGAGAATATTTTTGGTGCACCAAAAACACAAAATAACGACTTATATAGTGATGGCCGATTTCAAAACACTGCTTAATGAAGCTTCGGAGTGTTATGAATCTTTTGTGTCGAATCACAGGTTCGGAGCGCCAAAGTCACATGATTTCAGCCGTTGGCAGTTTGACACGCGATCCGAATCATGATTCGACACGCTGATTCATAACGCTCCGAATCTTCCTGAAGCAGTGTTTTGAAATCGGCCATCACTATATAAATCGTTATTTTGGTTTTTTTGGCGCACCAAAAATATTCTCGTGGCTTTATAATATTAATATTGAACCACTGTACTCACATGAACTGATTTAAATATGTTTTTAGTGCATTAATGGATCTTGAGAGAGGAAATGTCATATATAAACATAATATATATATATATATATAGTAAAGTTCTTTAAAATATATATTTATATATAAACTGTTCTTAATATTAGAAAATAGATAGAAATATCTCTAAATATTTCTGATTTTCACGGAGCCCACTTGCTCTAACCAATGAGATCGCGCATCGATGATGACGTGCGTCAAGGCGGAAGTGGTGTCAGGTTGGCGTGCGCGCTCATGTGAGAGATTCTGCGGGTTACTAGAGACGCTCCACGGCACGCGCGCTTTAATATAATCGCATCATAAACCGGAGGATTCATCGGCGACACATTGAGGCCGTGACACGCGTCTGATAAACGGTGAGAGATGATAAAAACACACTGAAGCAGAGCGAGAGTTGTGCTGGAGCCGGATGAGGCTTTATTCAGGCCCGGGATTAACAGTGTGTGTGATCTTACACCTGATGACTTTGTCACTCATTTGATGTGTGTGTGTCGCCTGCTCATGCTGTCATGAGTGTTATATGATTAAAATCAGGTGAATCAAATGATTTATGTGTAAATACATGACTGACAGCTGATCTACACTACAGAGTACAGTAAAGATGTTATGGTACTGAATTTCTTTACCATGGTATTTACATGCACGATGATAAATGTGGAAAAACATGCTAACATTATTATGGTACTTTTTTGTTTAGTGCCTAACATGGTACAAAAGGTAACAATGTACTATAGTATTCCCATGTTCTTAACATTTTAGTAATATTTTCTGTTTTTGTTTTTTTATTTGGATAGGAAACATCTGCAATGTCATTTATATTTGACTGGATCTACAGAGGGTTTAGTGGAGTGCTGCAGTTTTTAGGTGAGTTCAGATTACAAACGCTTGAGTTTGTGTCTCTTCTGCTCATCTAGATATCGGTCACGTGACTATTTAAAGAATTAGTTCACTTCAGAATTAAAATTTCCTGATAATTTACTCTCCTCCATGTCATCCAAGATGTTCATGTCTTTCTTTCTTCAGTCGAAAAGAAATGAAGGTTTTTAAGGAAAACATTCCAGGATTTTTCTCCATATAGTGGACTTCACTGGGGTTCAACAGGTTGAAGGTCCAAATCTCAGTTTCAAAGAGCTCTACATGATCCCAGATGAGGAATAAGAGTCTTATCTAGAGAAACCATTGGCCATTTTCTAAAAAAAAAAAATAAAATACACTTTTTAACCACGAATGCTCATCTTGCACTGCTCTGTGATGCGCCACACATGACGTAATCATGTTGGAAAGGTCATGGAAATACCGATTCAGCATCTACACAGCAAACGTGCAAAGACTAAGTCAAACAGCCTTTACAAAAAAAGGTAAAACAAAGATGTTGGACAAAATGCAGTACTTCCGCCTACGCATGACCTTTCCAACATGATTACGTCATGCGTGGAGCATCACAGAGCAGTGCAAGACGAGCATTTGTGGTTAAAAGTATATAATTTTTATTTATTTTAGAAAAGGGCCGATGGTTTCTCTAGATAAGGCTCTTATTCCTCGTCTGGGATCATGTAGAGCTCTTTGAAGCTGCACTGAAACTGACATTTGGACGTTGAACCCCAGTGAAGTCCACTAAATGGAGAAAAATCCTGGAATGTTTTCCTCAAAAACCTTAATTTCTTTCCAACTGAAGAAAGAAAAACATCTAATCCTTTAATTCCTGCCTGCATATGTTATTGGCAGTAATATTTAATAGAGCAATATGTATAGTTTGATATATGTCAACGTAGTCTTTGTTTTTTTGCAGGTTTGTATAAGAAGTCTGGGAAGCTGGTTTTTCTCGGGCTGGACAATGCTGGGAAAACGACTCTACTGCACATGCTCAAAGACGACAGATTAGGACAACATGTGCCCACATTACACCCCAGTAAGACAGAATCACTACAATAGAACTGTGAAATTAATCATTCCCATCAGGCATCGCTCACGGTTGATGACCTGATCCTGTTTGTGTTTTATGTCAGCGTCAGAGGAGCTGACCATCGCCGGAATGACGTTCACTACGTTCGATCTGGGTGGTCATGTACAAGGTCAGAATTATAAATCAATATCAATCTGATCATGTGGTTTAATTCAATTAACACAAAGGAGAAGATTAAAAATATTAAACTCAGATGCACGTTTATTGTGATGCTCTTGTGAATGTGCGTTGGAGAATAATATTTGTAAAGTTATTTTTTTAATAAAGACTGAATTAGCTTGAGTGATCGTGGTGTAGTTTCGCTTTTAAGTTTCGCTTTTTATTTCTGGAGATTCTTTTTAGGCTTCAAAATTCATAAAAGTTGTGTTTTTTGTGAAAATTATATCGTTGTATAAAACCTGCAAGTATAAACTTTTGTTGATGTTTTGCAATAGTTCAAAAGTCTATGGAAATATAGCTGCGAGGAGCAATTATTGGGGTTCAAGCACTTTAAGGCCTTTAAGCACATGCGTAAAAAGGTATAATGTTTTAATTAAGCCTGTAACCATCTCCATCATAGATGGAAAAGACCATTTACAGCCAATACAGGCAGTTTATCATAGGAAATATGTGGTTTTTAAAGCTTTTTAACAGTTATCGAGGTTGAGGCAAAAACCTAGGACTAGTTCGCCAAAGTTGGTTTTTGAAATGATCTCCAATATTTAACGAACGATTCGATGGACTACAGCAGTCCTGGAGGCAAAGTTGTTCAGAATGAGGAGCTCTACCATGTGGTATGAATGTCGTGGGCGTGTGCGAAAAATTGTGCGATACACATTATTTAAGCACGTGGAAAAACACGATTTCTTTCGAATTTCTCACAGGGCTCCAGAGCCATGAGTCAAACAGGCCCAGCAAGTTTCATTCGGATTGGCCTCCGTTAATCTTGTCTGATAGCTGCTCATTGGCCGATGGCGGACATGTTTTTTGAGATACGTCAATGTCCTCACAGACAATCATGGTACCTTGGACAAAGACACTGCATGCCAATTTTCAAGTGAATCCAACTAAAGGTTAAGTAGTTATAGCCATTATCATGTTTTTTTTCCTGTTATAGCGCCACCAAGTGGCCAGTCACTGCATCCTTTTTGATGCAACCTCCAAATGAGCTCTAACATAGGTGTACCAAATTTGGTGAAAATATCTCATTCCGTTCATGATTTATAGCCATTTTAGTAAAAGTGGCTCCACCCACTTCAAACGTTTTGGCGGCCCTTAGAGACCGTGAATTAAAATTTAAACTTTTTTGGGGATGTTTATTGAAAATCAGACTCTGGAGAATCTTGCTGCAATGGTTTAGTTCTGATCGGGCCAAAAACTTAGTACTAACAGTTTAGGAGTTATGAGCCATTTCGTACTTTTGACCACTGTAGCGCCCCCGTCAGGCCGACTGGGGCAAGCCTTGGTGACGTTGTAGATGGTGTGAGTCTCTATGACTTATGGTTTGGTCTGTCCAATCTATTTTAGGGCAGAATGCTGATCCTTGGAAATTTTAAGAATTACAATAGAGTTTCAGCGCTACACGCTTGAACCCCTTAAAATCATATTGGGTTTTTGTTGAGGGAACCAGTTTGATTCTAACTTCCGGGTTGGCCTACAAAAATACTTCATCATTGCAGTGCTCTTTAGTGCATTCAAGTCCTTCTGGGAAGATTGTATTTACGAGGTGGGAAGTACTGTTTACAATGACAGTTACGAAAGAAAATACGATCTTTCCGACATTACTTGAACGCACCAAATGTGAATTCTGGAGCTTGACCGCTGCGCTCACTCTTTTCATCTCCAGCACGGCGAGTGTGGAGGAACTACCTGCCTGCCGTCAACGCTGTGGTCTTCCTCGTGGATTGTGCCGATCACGAGCGTCTCGCAGAATCTAAAGTGGAACTTGACGTAAGTCTTTGCGGTGTGGTTAAGTTAGTTTTAAATTTGACGTTTTAAATTTGCCCATTATATTCTCCGCTTCTATCACATACTCAAGCCAAACCAACTTGGAAACGCATGAATAGATTTTCTTTGCATTGCACTTTTTCATATCAATTTCATAAATCAGTTAAACAATTGAAAATGACTGAAGGTGCACTCTTCAAAACAAGCCTTGTGCTATTTAATAAGGAATAAGTGCTTCAACATACTGTTGGTTTCAATTTTAACAAAAAAGAGCAGAAACAAGCGATAAAAGCATTGCTTATGCACATTGAACATGATTTTCTCAGCTTTTTCTTTATTTTGATATATTGCAAGGGAAAGAGTTAAAATTCCACGTTGTGCAGTTGTGAATGTCGAATAACTTTACCGCACTAGAATTCGCTACTTCAGCTGATGGCGTAGCAGACGTGTCTTTTAGTAACTGCGTTTTTTTTAGGTGAATCTCTGTGTTTTCAGGCTCTGCTGTCGGACGAGACAATCTCCAGCGTGCCGGTGCTGGTGTTGGGCAATAAGATCGACCGACCCGAGGCCGTGAGTGAGATGAGACTACGAGAGGTTTTCGCTCTGGAAGGACAGACCACTGGGAAGGTCAGTGCCAAGAAATCACAGACAAATAACACTAATGTAAGGTAACATGTAGGGCTGGGTTGAAAATATTGATTTCTTGAGTTGATTCTCATTTTGATGAGCTCTTAAAATCCAAGTATCAATCTCTGCCAGGTGCTTCAGAGATGGAGGGAATCTGCCTCTCTCTTCTCTCTTAAACTGCCCACAGTAGTTCAATAATATCAGGTCATTAAACTGACCAGGGCAGATGATGTTATGATCATGTCCATTGTTGGGGAAAGTATGTTTTTTTTTGTTTTTTTTATAACAACAAAAGTTCTATTTTTGGTAAATGTTAAGACCTTTTTACACCAAAAATGAAATGAATAAGTCTCAGGCTGAAGGAAATGCATATTTACGCCTGTACAGTAGAGGGCGCAGTTCAAACAAACCTTTCAGATGTACTGCCATTCTGGATTAAAGAAGAATAGGATATAGGAGAAGGAAGTTCAACAGTTTTATTTCTAATAAGCGACCCCAAATAACATGATATTCAGCCCCTGGAATTTGAATTTTATCTGGGGAACCCCGCCAAAAACCTCAATTTTTACTAGTTACTTGAAAAATTAATCTGATTACGTAACTTGTAATGTGTTATTTTACTAGTTACTTGAAAATGTAATCTGATTACGTAATTTGTAATGCATTATTTTACTAGTTACTTAAAGTAATCTGATTACATAATTCAAGTTACTTGTAATGTGTTACTTTACTAGTTAAAGTAATCGGATAATGTAACTCGAGTTACTTGTAATGCGTTACTTTACTAGTCACTTGAAAAAGTAATCTGATTACGTAACATGTAATGAATTATTTTACTAGTTACTTGAAAAAGTAATCTGATTACATCATTCAGGTTACTTGTAATGTGTTACTTTACTAGTCACTTAAAGTAATTTGATTATGTAGATCCCGGTCAGAGTTGGGGCTGTTTTTTTTTTTTTTGTTTTTTTTTTTAACTGTTTTTCACTGTAGCTACTCAAATAAAATTAACTCCTATAATAATGGGTGTTTATTTTGTCCAACCCCTGAATTAATATTGAATCTGCTTATGAGTCCAAATTGAATCGAACTATGCAATTTGTGTCAATGCCCAGTCTTGGTAATGTAGCTTCACATGTTGCATGCTGTGTTTACAGGGCAGCGTGTCGCTGAAGGAGCTGAGCGTGCGGCCGCTGGAAGTTTTCATGTGCAGTGTTTTGAAGAAGCAGGGCTACGGGGAAGGTTTCCGATGGCTCTCGCAGTACATCGACTGATTTCAGACACCATTACATCCGTTCTGTCCTGATCTTAGTCCTGCTCTGTGATTATCAGCAATAAGAGATGTTGATTTGACCATTTTATTGTGTTTTAGTGGATATTACTGTTTGGTTTTGTCGTTTTAGTCTCAATTCTGCATGTTAAAGATGGAGGGTGTCATTTCTGCAGTTTACACACTGCAGCTTTAAATGCAGAAGAACATGCTGTCACTATTAAAGCCTGCGAATGTGGATGCAAAGTGGAATCAAGCCATTCGTTTTTAAACAATGATCAAAGTACAAGCACATGTGATATTTCAGTTCCTGCCGCTTTTGCTTAAGTTTTTAAACTTCGAGTCGCACTGATACACTTGAGTGTTGTAGTATTATTTGGCGTACTCTCATCTATAGATGTTGTAAAAAGCTGATCTGTGGTTTGAGATGTATAGTATGTTGTAATATATTCTACTGTACAGTGTTTGTGTAGATAATGTTCATATAGTGTATGTCATCAGATGCTGTTGGTGTTTGTTGATCATCAGATGAAGGTCCGATAGGAGAACGCCTACGGCAGAGACACGTGATCTGTTTTTTTTTTTTTGCAAATTTGTAAATATTGTATAATGGAGTATAAATGTGTTTTTATTGTTCATAGCCTTGACTTGAGTGTACAGGAATCCATCCTAACAGACTGTAAACATCTATAAACTATTAATATTTTGAAGAATGTTTCTGCAGTCATTCAAGTTCTTGATTTTCAGTTGCAGATTGTTGGTAATCCTCAAACCTCTGAAACTGATAATTCACTCAGTATCTTTAGCACGAAACAAATCTGTCACTTACTCACCCTCATGCTGTCCAAACCTGTACCGGACTTGCTTTCTTCTGTGAAACACAAACAAGATGATTTTTTCAGTACAATGAAAATGACCTGGGCTGTCTCAGAGTATAAAAATGCACGACTACAAATTAAAATGCATGATCATACAACCAAGTGTTCAAATATTTCCCAAAAAAGGGGGAAAACTTAATCATTCATGCAATAAATCTTTCAACTTGCTAGTTTAACTGAACCACGATGCAATTAAAGCAAGAACAAGGCTATGTAAGAATTTTCATGTATTAATCACTTTTTATATTGCCAATATGTGCTTGTAAAGAAACTTAAAAAAACAAGTCTTTCCCCAACTTCCTCCAGTAGGTTATCTCTGAAAGCCTGTAGACTGATTTGTTTATGTGATTATTATTATTTATTTGATTATGTGAGGGAATCGGGATGCTTTTGCCGGGAAAATCAAAAGGATGTGACGTTAACGTGCGCTGCAGATAACCTATCTTCCATTCAATGTTTGTTAAAAGTATCGCTGCAAAGGTATTTCCAATTTATTTTTACTTCTAAGCGAAGAATGAAGAACTTCAGCTTGAGTATATCGCGACCTTGAATCACGTTCAGTCTTTTGTACATAACGAGTGCGTGCACGAGCTGGCTGTAGTTCACTTAGCGGCCACCGGTGTCGCTAATAAGTTTATGAATTCTACATAAAGCCCCTTTTAAAGGGTTAGTTCACCCAAAAAAATGAAAATTCTGTCATTAATTACTCACCTTCATGTCATTCCACACTTGTAAGACCTTCGTTAATCTTCGGAATGCAAATTAAGATATTTTTGATGAAATCCGATGGCTCAGTGAGGCCTGCATAGCCAGCAATGACATTTCCTCTCTCAAGATCCATTAATGTACTAAAAACATATTTAAATCAGTTCATGTGAGTACAGTGGTTCAATATTAATATTATAAAGCCACGAGAATATTTTTGGTGCGCCAAAAAACACAAAATAACGACTTATATACTGGTGGCCGATTTC
Source organism: Chanodichthys erythropterus (assembly GCF_024489055.1). NCBI lineage: Eukaryota > Metazoa > Chordata > Actinopteri > Cypriniformes > Xenocyprididae > Chanodichthys > Chanodichthys erythropterus. The sequence goes on along the minus strand of NC_090239.1, from coordinate 1,684,431 downwards.
AAAACACTGCTTCATGAAGCTTATGGATCAGCGTGTCCAATCAGCAGTTCGGAGCGCCAAAGTCACGTGATTTCAGCAGTTTAGCGTATGATACAAGTATGATAAAAGCATAACAGCAGTTCATATGACTCATGTACATCAACAAAAACGAGATTTGAAAGCTAGTAAACAAATTAACAAACGATTAAAATGCACTACTGTTATGATCATTTATGGTGCTCTTTGAAGCTTGACAGACGTGGTCACTAACCGTAGGGATTTTTCAGAATGTCTCTTTTTGTGTTTGACTGAAGAAATAATTATTTCTTCAGTAAAATAATGTGTTTTAAACTCATATGGGTTTAAAACACACGAGTAAATTGCTGAAACATTTCCTGCAACGTCAGCTAGTTCCATTGCAAAACACCAGGAGGCAGCAGTGATCTCCAGATCTCACAGTTCACATAGATTATTCAGACAGAGACAGTTTTATTATCAAATCTGGTGACTGTAAGCAGAAATAAGCAGTATCGTGGCAAACACCAGGTGTTGTCTTCAGAATAGTGCATGTTCATTGGCTATAAATGTGTGTTTAAGCCTCAGGCTGTCAATAAAACAGTTTTATAATGGTTAAACCGTAGTGTATCTACATGCTGTAAATGCAAAATGTGCACAAATGTGAATGTGTGAGTGTTTGAAACACTTGCATCACCTCTGCAATATGCTGAAAGACTTCTGGTCTCTTCTGCCAAAGTTTCCCCCCTTCACCCTGAAGATTCAATGACTAGATGCGTCCCAATTCACGTAAAGAGATCGATAAATGAATGTTAGTCAGTAAAACAAAATGACCATTAATTTTTACATTTCGCGCGTGCACGGAGAAACGCGCGCAGATCAGAGGCGCCAAAGTCCCTTTAAAGGGTTAGTTCACTCAAAAATGAAAATAATGTCATATTGTTCCACACCCGTAAGATCTTCGGAACGCAAATTAAGATATTTTAGTTGAAATCCAACGACTCCCTGCATAGCCAACAATGACATTTCCTCTCTCAAGATCCATTAATGCACTAAAAACATATTTAAATCAGTTCATGTAAGTACAGTGGTTCAATATTAATATTATAAAGCCACGAGAATATTTTTGGTGCGCCAAAAAAACAAAATAACGACTTATATAGTGATGGCCGATTTCAAAACACTGAAGCTTCGGAGCGTTATGAATCTTTTATGTCGAATCAGTGGTTCGGAGCGCCAAAGTCACGTGATTTCAGTAGTTTGGCGGTTTGACACGCGATCCGAAATCATGATTCGACACAAAAGATTCATAACGCTCCGAAGCTTCATGAAGCAGTGTTTTCAACTAAAATATCTTAATTTGCGTTCCGAAGATTAATGAAGGTCGTATGGGTGTGGAACAGCACGAGGGTGAGTAATTAATGACATTATTTTCATTTTTGAGTGAACTAACCCTTTAAGACGAGTCATTTCACTCAGTGCCCATCTCTGAAACGCCTATTGGGCATTCTAGCTCGTATCTCTTTGAATGGGGAAACATCAAATTCTCCAAAGCTGTTTGCCAAGCTTCCCACACAGCAGGAGACTCCTAGGCGGATCTGCATTCAAGTTGCCAAACCCGCGTGACTGACTTTGTTTTGGCACCACCCAAAGGATCAGCTCTGCCTCTGGGCGGCCCCGTAAATTCTACTGTCAATCAGCAGATCCTGAGTGGACCCATGTCGGATCCGTGGATGCACACGCGCCTTTACTGTAATGGTTGTATCAATTTGCGGGTCCCAAACGGGCCCGCCGCGGAGGTAAGGTTTTAATCGCGGTTGCGAGGCGGATGCAGCGCGGAGTCACTTCGCGCAAGTAGACACCGATACGGATCCGTTCACGGATACGGTCCGGAAGCCGCAATACCTCCGTGGCCGATCCGCCACAGAGTTCTTTTGCTGTGTGGGTTTCGATTAAATTTCATATTTGAAATAACCAATGAAATCTGACATCATATTTCATAAATTTTGTTTGCAAATGCTCGAATCATGACAAAAAACGGTATTTTTCAGGCTGGATTAAGCTAATGCGCATGCACAGACTTAATTGCGCGTCTCTTGTGTCTCATTTCGGAGGTGAGTGTCTTACTGTTTCTATAGGAACCGGAGCTTCTAACGGCCGCTGCAGTGACGCGATGACTTTACCAGTCGGCGATTGGCTCTTATTTAGAAGGCGGGACTTATTCTCCCATTCAAAACAATACAAGTGACGCGTCTTGTGTTATTCTATAGTGTTTGGAGGCACGCAATAAATAATAATAATATAAAAAATAAATGAATAAATAAATAACCTGCAGGGAAAGTTCTACACGATTTAACGGTCATCATTATTGTAAATCTTGCAAAGTTTTTTATATTTTCTTTTTTTCTTTTTTTTTCATGTGTGTACATTTATAACACTATACTTAGTATTGTATTACCTTTTCAACAAATTACAAAAAAAAAACACATTAACATTGGGTGTTTCTAATAATACAGCGGCTGTGGGAGTGACGTAAAGATGATATCTTTTTCTCTTCTGACTGCCGTTATCACTCTATATATTTTTTCCTCTTTTTGAAAGTTGTGAAAACACTGTTGTTGAGTTTTTCTTTTGCTATTTGAGAAAATGGGGACATAAAAATATATATTTAATGTATTCTCTCATTCACCACCATAGAATTTTACCCAACTACGACTTCCGCTTCCCAGAATTGAATGATTGGTCAGAAAATCTGATGAGAAGCTGAAATGCAGGGTGATGTCATCAAAACTGTTGATTCATATTGGCGGAAGTAACGAGACTTGCGTTGTTTTGAATGCTTATATCTTCTAAATGCAATTTTGTCATTGTTTTGGAACACACTAGCATATAGATAATCTTTAGGATAACATACCCATACTAAAAGCCAAAAAACGTCCATTTTGCTTTCATGGCGATTTTAAATACCCGCATTTAATTAACTGAAGAAAAAAAACAAAACAAATAGGGAATGTTGGACACTTCAGACATTCAAATGTCGTAGCTTTAATTACGTAGCAACACAAAGGTCATGAGATCGATTCCCAGGGAATGCATGAATAAAAAATATTCAATATCTGAATGCATGCATTAAAATACGGCAAGTTGCTTTGGATAAAAGCGTCTGCCAAATGCATGAACGTAAAGGCACACTACTCTTACTAGTCCCGCAGTATAGAATGTATACTGAGCAAATTGCTCTATGCATAGAAGATCTACTACATTGCATGATTTTTTTTTTTTTATCTTGCCCTGAATAAAGCTGAAACACGGTCATGGCATGTGCTTTCAGTGACTTTGAGGCTGTATAATAATTCAGTTCACTGCAAACAGCAACTCTGCCAGATATTGATTTTCAGACGCTTTGTCAAGCTCAGTCAATGCGGAGTAAATGAACGAGCTGCGTCGTGAGATATTTCTCCTCAGGAGTTTCTTAAGATGTCTGGCAACATCAAATATGTCTTTTACACACGAACACACAGTTAATAATGTATCAGAGAGACGGTTCAATTATTTACAACATTTTATTTCACAGATTTAGAGGAGCCGACTTCAGCCATAGTGCTCAACATTAGATCTCAACATCAGACATCACGGTTTTACTCTTATTTTACAGAGAAGGAGCCAATAAAAGAGCTTTTTGTTGTGAACTATCATGCAATACGAAAAATAAAGCAATTCAAACATTTCCATTATTAACGTTTCTTTTTTTTTTTTCCCGCATTCAACTCCCAGTCTAAATGAACAGAAATACACATACATTGAGTTGTACATTCAAGAATCTGGAGTCAGTTCTGATTCAGAAGCTGAAACAAGTGTGAAACCATCTATTCTGCAGCCTTCAGTCATAATAAATTACACAACAGTTACATTCCTGTTTAAAGAGTTCTGATATTGTATTTCTCCGTCCGTGTTCGCTACATACAATCTTTTGTTGGCAGAACAATATGGAGCTAAAATAGTCTCAAAATTGATGCATTTACAAAATATGATTCACACATGCTTAAGCTAATTCACATTATCAAAATAAATTGCTTTATTCATGTAGAAACCTTCAAACAACACTTGTGTATTTATGAATTAGGTTTTGCATTTGTGAATTTTGTAAATTTGCTTGTGCATTTTCAATTCTACGAATATAAATGAGGTTTGTCAGTTTCTCTTCTCAAATACTTATAATAAATACATATACTTATAATTTATTAACGTATACTTATAATAAACTTAAACATAAGCTACACAAAGGAAACTTCAGAAATATGAAACACTTGTGTATTTATGAATTAGGTTTTGAATCGTACTTTGTGCATTTGCAAATCATGAGGTTATGACTGTCAATTTCTGCTTGCAAATATATACGAAATACATCACTTATAAATAATAAATATATACTTTTATACACTTACGTAAGCTACAAAAAAGTTGAAATATTTGCAAACAATAGATAAATTCATATTCACAAAATACGATTTGCAAATGCAAACACAATTCATAAATACACAATTATGTTTGCACATTTAATGCACAAATTTACATTTTCTTGTAACTGTGAATCAGAGAATTCATTTTGAGACTTTTAGATGCTCCACACCTGATTACTTTGCGTAACTCAATCTCAATACACAGCTCTCTTGACTCTGTCTCAAATGGAAGCTTGTCTCCACCATGAAATCAAAAATAAAGAATGTAATTACGACTTTTTATCTCACAATTCTGACTTTTTTCTCAGAATTGTGAGATATAAAGTCACAATTGCGAGTTATAAAATGAGAATTGCGTGATATAAAATCAGAATTGCGTGATAAAAACTCACAATTGCAAGGGAAAAAAATTCTTACTTTATATAATGCAATTCCGACTAGAACTCATAATTCTGACTTTATATCTCCCAATTCTCTTTATATAATGTAATTCGGACTTTACAACTCGCAATTCCGGCTTTATAACTTGCAATTCTGATTTTATCTCTCACAAGTCCGACTTTATATCTCCCAATTCTGACTTTATATCTTGCAATTCTGACTCTATAAAATGAAATTCCAACTTTGCAACTCGCAATTATGATTTATTTTGCAAATCCGACTTTATCTCTCGCAATTCTGACTTTATATAATGTAATTCCGACTTTACAACTCGCAATTCTGACTTTATCTTGCAATTCCGACTTTATATCTCCCAATTCTGACTTTATAACTCGTAACTCCGACTTTATAATAACTCGCAATTCTGACTTTATATGATGCAATTCCAACTTAATAACCTGCAACTCCGACTTTATAACAACTCGCAATTCCGACTTTATAACTTGCAATTCCGACTTTATAACAACTCGCAATTCCGACTTTATATCTCCCAATTCTGACTTTATATTTCCCAATTCCGACTTTGTATCTCGCAATTCTGACTTTATATCACGCAATTCTGACTTTATATCTCTCAATTCCGACTTTATATTTCCTAATTCCGACTTTATATCTCGCAATTCTGACTTTATAACTCATTTATAAGATTCAAACTCGCAAATGCAAGAAGAAAAGTCAGAATAGTGGCAGAAACAAGCTTCCATAGTCTGAGTCTTCATTTAGAGAATGTGTTATAAACTCATCGAATGAGCGCACACATCTGCAGAAGTGTCGTATCTTCTCTGTGCGTCGGAGCTGCTGACGCCCGTCACATGTGTTCTTTACAGGCTACATACACAAACACACAGATGAACTTCTGTACAGTGAATGTTGAACTTGATCTCCAGAGGTTTCAAGTTCTTTTGCATAAATCACGTCAAATAAATTATAATACCCTGTTAATGAAGATGCATCTGTAGACGTCAACAAAAACTTCAAGGTTCCTTCGTTAGAGTTTGAGTCTTTCTTGCATCTCAATGAGGACGAATGATCTGTGTGTCAGAGTTAAAGAGGTCTTATTATGCTTTTTGAAACAATGGAGAATATGAGGAAAATAATCAACATTCAAGCAGGAAAACCTGTACTAGTAGAGCCAAAAACAACATCAAGACTTTGTATAAGGGCATAACATGACCTCTCTAAATCAATGACAATCACTAGTCGGGAAATCAGTGACACTAAAATACAAACATAAATGTTGGGCAATTATTTCAGGAAGAGTATAAAAGGTGGTTTGTCAGTGCGCTGGACGGCACGCGTTTCATCTGATCACATGATGCAGGTGTTTTACCAGATGTATCCACCATCATCACTCTCTCCTGCCTCCTCTTCCTCCTCCTCCTCCTCCTCCTCTGCGTTCTCATCTGTGTCTTTCTCCTCCTCGTCCTCCCATCCGACGCCGCTGCTGAAATCTCCAGAGCTGAGCAGCTCGTCTATAGGACACACACACACACACACACACACACAGTCACTGAACGGCCCGCGTAACAGGGAGACGTGAAAGCGATAGACCTGCTGTCACTCACCGCAGTCTGGGTTTCCATGGATACGTGACCCGGTGGCCTCCGATCCGTGAGGGTCGACGCACCAGCACTCGTCTCGGCTGCGGTCGCACTGCAGCTTCCTGTAGTAGCCGTCCTCATCACAGCTGGGGATGTACATGCCTGAGCACACACACACACACACACACACACACACACACACACACACACACACACACACACACACACACACACACACACACACACACACACACACACACACACACACACACACACACACACACACACACACACAATATCTTGTAAATACACGTGATATTAAACCTATTTAGATTCTTCATTCAAATTATTTATTATTTATCAAATTATTTATCATTTGATTTAATTCTTGAAAATAATTTAACTTTTTATTTATTTATTTAGCTAGCCAAACAAGAAAAGTAAATGCAGTGATCATGAATTATTATGAATTTGTATTTATTATTATAGTGTATATTGTACAATATATAATATAACCCTACATATTTTAGTTTGATGTATTTTTGGACAAGTAAATAAAAACCTTTTCAAACCGTCACAGAAACGAGGTTTTGTCAAATTAAACTTCTGGAGACACAATTCAAATAAAAACACACACGTCTCTGCTCCTGCATCTGTTCGAGTGTGTTCGTCTGTACGTTCATGTGTGTGTTCACCTGGTTTCCTCTTAGACGCCTCCTGTATCTGAATCCGCTCGATTTCAGCCAAACACGGAGGTTCTGGGAAAAACAGGAAATGATGAAAGATCATCAACCAAAGACAGCAGACCATCTCTCAAATCACACATTTTATATTCATTTCATTTATCAAGTGCAAAGTGATTAAAAACAAACACATAAAGAACACAATAATATATTACTATAAAACTCAAATGAGTATAAAATGTAAAGATCTGAAGAGGGAACGAGTGAAGACAGACGCACTCTCTCTCCAGAAGCACAGGCACCATTCAGCCGTCGAAACCTTTCCGTCTCGGTAGGAGTCGCACGAGTTGAAGAACGGCCTGATGCACACTTCATACTTCTCCAGGTTTATGGCGGCCAGCTCCGACTGATCCAGGAACAGGTCATTACTGGTGTCCAGCTTGGAGAACATCCAGCCGATGGAGTCCTTACAGCCGGCCACGAGACCCCGGTCAAACACTGCCGAGGAAAAGAGCACGAGAGATTCAGAATGTAATGCTAATGTAATGTTTTCTGCACACTGTGAACCGTTTAAAAACATGATAATAACTAGATTGATCTCAAGAAGAATGATAAAAGTCAGACTACTGCGTATCATATTTACACATGATGAAATTAATACTTTTATTCAGCAAGAAGAACGCATTAAATTGATCAAAAGCGACAGTAAAGACAAGATTTTTATTTCAGATAAATGCTGTTGTTTTGAACTTTCTATTGAACAAATAATCCTGAAAAAAAGTAAACACTAGCGTTTGGGATCTGCGGAAGAGGATTAAGGCCAAGCAATAATAAAAAAAATTAAATGTCTTGAGATTAAAGTCATTATAATGCAGGATTAAACTCATAATGTTTATTCTCGACATTTTATGTCGACTTTTTTTCTTGAAATGTAAGAGTTTTTTTCTTGAAACAACTTTATTCTCTACATTTTATTTAGACTTTTTTCAAGATGTAAAAAGTTTTTTCTCGAAACACAATGACTTTATTCTCAAAATGTAATGTTTATTCTCGACATTTTATTTCAACTTTTTTTCTGAAATTTAAGAGGTTTTTTTTAAACAACTTTATTCTCAAAATTTAATGAGTTTTTTCTCAAAACAACTTTATTCTCAAAACTTAAGGAGTTTATTCTCAACAATTTTTTAAAATGTTTTTTTCTCGAAACACAATGACTTTATTCTCAAAATGTAATGTTTATTCTCAACATTTTATTTTGACTTTTTTCTTGAAACAACTTTATTCTCAAAATTTAAGGAGTTTATTCTCAACATTTTATTTCGACTTTTCTCGAAATTTAACATGTTTTTTCTCAAAACACAATGACTTTATTCTCAAAATGTAATGTTTATTCTCGACATTTTATTTCGACTTTTTTCTTGAAATTTAAGAGTTTTTTCTTGAAACAACTTTATTCTCAAAACGTAATGCTTTTATTCTCAATTTTATTGACTTTTCTCAAAATTTAACAAGTTTTTTCTCGAAACACAATAACTTTATTCTCAAAATGTAATGTTTATTCTCAACATTTTTACTTTTTTTCTTGAAATTTAAGAGTTTTTTCTTGAAACAACTTTATTCTCAAAACGTAATGCTTTTATTCTCAATTTTATTGACTTTTCTCAAAATTTAACAAGTTTTTTCTCGAAACACAATAACTTTATTCTCAAAATGTAATGTTTATTCTCAACATTTTTACTTTTTTTCTTGAAAAAAACTTAATGATTTTCTTGAAACAACTTTATTCTCAAAATTTAACAAGTTTTTTCTCAAAACAACTTTATTCTCTAAATTTAAGGAGTTTATTCTCAACATTTTAATTCGACTTTTCTCAAAATTTAACATGTTTTTTCTTGAAACACAATGACTTTATTCTCAAAATTTAATGAGTTTATTCTCTACATTTTATTTTGACTTTTCTTAAAATTTAACACGTTTTTTCTCGAAACACAATGACTTTATTCTCAAAATGTAATATTTATTCTCGACATTTTATTTTGACTTTTTTCTTGAAACAACTTTATTCTAAAAATTTAACAAGTTTTTTCTTGAAACAACTTTATTCTGTAAATTTAAGGAGTTTATTCTCAACATTTTATTTTGATTTTTCTCGAAATGTAAATTTTTTTCTCGAAACACAATGACTTTATTCTCAAAATTTAATGAGTTTATTCTCTACATTTTATTTCGACTTCTCAAAATTTAACAAGTTTTTTCTAGAAACACTGACTTTATTCTCAAAATGTAATGTTTATTCTCAACATTTCGACTTTTTTCTTGAAATTTAAGAGTTTTTCTTGAAACAACTTTATTATCAAAACTTGATTTTATTCTCAATTTTATTTTGACTTTTCTCAAAATTTAACAAGTTTTTTCTCGAAACAACTTTATTCTCTAAATTTAAGGAGTTTATTCTCAACATTTTATTTTGACTTTTTTCTCGAAATTTAATGACTTTTTCTTGAAACACAATGATTTTATTCTCAAAATTTAATGAGTTTATTCATGACATTTTATTTCAACTTTTTTCTCAAAATTGAATGAGTTTTTTCTCTTTATTCTTGAAATTTAACGAGTTTAATCTCGCATTATAATGACTTTAATCTCAAGAAAAGTTTTTTATTGTTACTTGGCTCTAATCCTCTTCCGTAGGGATCAGTAAGATTTTTTTATAGAATTTTTTGTTTTCCAGCAAGGAATAAATTACACTTTACTATATATTCACACAGAAAACAGCTGTTTTAAATTGTATAAATATTTCACAATTTTACTTATTTTACCATATTCTTGATCAGACAAATGCAGTCTTGGTGAGCAATTATTTGTAATTGCACAGTCGTGGTGCTGTGGATTCAGCAGTGCTGATGTTACTAGCGCGTGCGTGCGTGCGTGCGTGCGTGCGTGCGTGCGTGCGTGTGAGTGCTTTTGTTTATATTACATTGTGGGGACCAAATGTCCCCATGATGTAATATAAACCTGAGTTCACCTACATCGTGGGGACCAGCCAGCGGTCCCCACAATGTAAATGGGTTTATAAATCATATAGAATGAGTTTTTGTGAAAAAGTAAAAGTTTGCACAGTTTCCTGTGAGGGTTAGGTTTAGGGGTAGGGGCAGGGTAGGGGGATAGAATGTACAGTTTGTTCAGTGTAAAATGCATTGAAGTCTATGGAAAGTCCCCACAATTCACAAAAACAAACATGTGTGTGTGTGTAGGTGTGTGTGTAGGTGTGTGTGTAGGTGTGTGTGTAGGTGTGTGTGTAGGTGTGTGTGTAGGTGTGTGTGTAGGTGTGTGTGTAGGTGTGTGTGTAGGTGTGTGTGTAGGTGTGTGTGTAGGTGTGTGTGTGTGTGTGTGTAGGTGTGTAGGTGTGTAGGTGTGTGTGTGTAGGTGTGTGTGTAGGTGTGTGTGTGTAGGTGTGTGTGTGTAGGTGTGTGTGTGTGTGTGTGTTTTCACCTGACGCTGCTGCTTGACCTTGTCTTCCAGAGTTGTTTTGTTTAGCATTTCCATGTAGAAGCTGAAACCAGTCTCTGAGTCTGTCGCCCAAATCTGCCAAATCCTGACCGGTGCACATCTCTGGAGAGACAGAAACACCGCGAGAGCCAGTAAACAATCACATGATCCTTATGGGTGAACTATCAGTGGTGTATTAATAATGCAGAGGAACAATAAACTCACTCAAACACATTAAACACATTAAACTAGGCTTCATAAAACATGAACGTTTGAACTGGCTCTGGCAGCAGTGGTGAACAAGCTCTGACCTGGTTTGGGTTCGGCTGACGTCTCTGGATTCGTCTTGATCTTGGGTTCTGCTTTAGGGACTCCAGCAGTGACACAAGGACATAAACCAGAACACAGAACGGACAGATCCTTCCCCGCCAAACACGCCTGCTGCTCCAGCTTACACTGATCACACACACACACACACACACACACACACACACACACACACACACACACACACACACACACACAGCTTCTGTTTCACTTCATATGAAATAGCTGCAATGTGTTCATGTCTCAAAGCAACAATTGGATTCATAATTAAGCAGGTCTGAGAGGCTGTGACGGCTGAAGATGCTCGTTCACTATTCAGGATGGAGAACGAGTGCGTTCTCAGGGTCGCCACCAGTCAGAAGTTCAGCGTTAATGTTTCTCATGATGTTAAAAGCCTTTTGATCATGAGACTTCTGCAGTGAAACTGATGAGGTGCAGCCGAAATTTAAAGAGACGCGTCATGAAGGCCTTTTCACACGTTCCTCCTTCAGTAGTCTAAATCTCTAAGTGTTACGGTTTGCTGCAGGAAGGAGCACAGACGAGGAGTAGAAATCCAAATACTAGTTTTAATGACGTAATCCACAGGTTAACAGGCATAGAGAAGCAACACAACATCTTACAACGGTGAACGGACAAGGACTGAGTGAACGGGGGCAAACTAAAAAGCAAACATAACAAGGGTGATTAACTAGACACAGGTGATACAGATAACTAATGATTAAGGCGGGAAACAGAACATGTGATCACAGAACGAAAACAAAGTCCATAAACTGAAACTGAAACTAAACAGACTGTGACATTACGCCCCCCTCCGGAAAGGCGTGTCCTCACGCCGTGAAAGGAGAAATGGAGGCGTCTTGGGAGGAGGACGAGGGTGTGGCCAGGAGCAGGAACCGGAGGCAGGCAGAAGACTGGAAGATGACGACCAAGGCGGGATTGGAGGAGGTAGGAGTGGCCAGGTGGATGTGACCCAGAGCACAGCCAAGGCGGTGACCCAAGGTGACGTCAACGGTGGTAGGAGCCTTGATGGTGGTTTCGTGGAGATGACCAACGGTGACGGAGCCTTGGAGGGTGGAATCCCCCGCGCAGACGGAAGTCCGAGGCGGTGATGGAATGCCGATGACCTGGGCGGCCGCGACGAAGCCGCAGTGACGACTTTCCGAGGCGAAGGTGGAGATCCGGAGAGCAGAGGACGAGCTGGAGTGACCGAGGGCGGAGGTGGAGCCTGAGGGAGGGCGGAGCTTGCCGAAGCCGAAGGGGTGGAGGGCCGAAGAGCAGCGCACGGCCCGCAAGTCCGCAGCGGAGGCTTGGCGACGTCCGACCCAGGGGGAGCCGACATACCGAGGGAGCCCGGCGAGTCTGAATGCTCGATGGTCGGAGCCGGAGTCGAGGGGAGGAGGAGTGTAGGTGCAGGAGCCAGGCCGACGGGTCGAGGCAGGACAAAACACGACGAGGCAAGAGGCGGAGCCACTGACTCCTGACGCCCAGAAGGAGTGACCTCCCAGCAGGACCATGATGAGGCCTCGCCACTGAGAGGAGGATGAGGTGAGTCAATGGGAATGATGGGAGGTGACGATGGCTGGGTGACAGGCTTGGCGATGCTCTGGAAATGAGTGGCACAGGAACCCAAAGATGAAGTGTCCTTACTGGTAGTCATTTGAGGTGGTGGGAGAGGGAGGTTGGGTGGGGATGATAGAACTGTCGAAGAATCAGAATCATTGGAAATGCAGGGATACAAAGTATTTTTCACACCACTCTCTATAAAACTGTCCAATAAGTCCAACTGTTGCTCGCTCTCAGTGGCGGGGGTATGGGCGGGGCTCGCATCCATCCCCTCGAACTCCACTAGGACTCCCACGGCGACGGATGATGACGTCGGCTCACGCCCCTGGTCAGATTCCTGGTGGTGCTTCGGCTCCGGGGCGATGTTGAGCTCCACCTCTTTGTCCTCGGGTGTAGGCTCTAGCGTCGCGGCAGGCGGAAGCTTCCAGTCTGCGGGGGGCACAGGCGTCGTCAATCGCGGTGGTGACGGGCTGGGCTCTGGGTCTGGCCAGGCTCGGAATCGGGACCGCACGCTTTCCAGACACAAATATACGGCTTCCCTCCAACTAAGTCCGGTGGTGTCTGGAAGGTGGGTGGCATGGTAGAGGTTGGCCCCGATCCAGAACAGGTCCTTGATGGTTTCATCCTCCAAAGAGGTCTGTCTAGCCAAAACCCAAAAGTTGGTGGCAAAATGAAAAAAATCGTGGCTTTCCTGGGCCACGGTGATGAACGTGGCCCGTTCATCAAATTTGGGCGGTCCGTTCATCTGTTACGGTTTGCTGCAGGAAGGAGCACAGACGAGGAGTAGAAATCCAAATACTAGTTTTAATGACGTAATCCACAGGTTAACAGGCATAGAGAAGCAACACAACATCTTACAACGGTGAACGGACAAGGACTGAGTGAATAGAGGCAAACTAAATAGCAAACATAACAAGGGTGATTAACTAGACACAGGTGATACAGATAACTAATGATTAAGGCGGGAAACAGAACATGTGATCACAGAACGAAAACAAAGTCCATAAACTGAAACTGAAACTAAACAGACTGTGACACTAAGATAATTAAATCTCTAAAATAAATAAATAAATACATTTTAAATACTAGTAAATAGTAAATCAATCAAATGAATTAATTAACTATTTTAAAATACAGTAAATCTTTAAAATAAATAACCACATTTAAAATAAAGTCAATGAATAAATACATTTGAAAGAAATTAAATCTATAAAATGAATGAATGAATGAATTTAAAATAAAATCTATAAATTAATTTAAAGTAAAGTAATTCAAATAAGTAAATATATATATAAATTTAAAAGAAATTAAATCTATAAAATAATTAAATTAATTCATCTATATATAAACTAATTTAAAATAATGTAATTCTATAATATAAATAAATACATTTAAAATAAAATAAATCTAAAAATAAATACATTTAAAAGAAATTAAACCTATAAAATAAATACATTTAAGATAAAATAAATCTATGAATAAATAAATTTAAAATAACAATTCTTTAAAATAAATACATACATTTAAAATAAAGTAAATGAATAAATACATTTAAAATAACGTAAATCTGTAAAATAAATAAACCGAAAATAAAGTCAATCTATAAAATGAATGAATATAAATAAAATAAATCCCTAAAATAAATAAACCGAAAATAAAGTCAATCTATAAAATGAATGAATATAAATAAAATAAATCCCTAAAATAAATAAATTGAAAATAGTCAATCTATAAAATACATTTTAAATAATTTAATTATATTAAATAAATAAATACAATTCAAAGAAAGTAAATAAATAAATAGAAAATAAAGTCAATCTATAAAATGAATGAATATAAATAAAATAAATCCCTAAAATAAATAAACCGAAAATAAAGTCAATCTATAAAATGAATGAATATAAATAAAATAAATCCCTAAAATAAATAAATTGAAAATAGTCAATCTATAAAATACATTTTAAATAATTTAATTATATTAAATAAATAAATACAATTCAAAGAAAGTAAATAAATAAATAGAAAATAAAGTCAATCTTTAAACTAAATTAATTAATTAATTTAAAATAAATCTATAAAATAAATAAATAAATAAATACATTTAAAAGAAAGTAAATAAATACACTGAAAATAAAGTAAATCCATAAAATAAATAAATTAATTAATTTAAAATAAATCTATAAAAGAAATAAATGAGTAAATCAATTTAAAATAAAGTAAATCTATAAAATAGATGAATGAATGCATTTAAAGTACATTTATAATATAAATAAATAAATACATTTAAAGGGTAAATAAATAAATTTAAACTAAAAACATTCAAAATAAAACACTTAAAATTTGTTTTACCTGCATGTCAACCAGCAGCAGAGAACCGTGAACATGTGAATGTGTTGTTAAATTATTAAAATATTAACTTCAAATCTCAGGAGGACTACAAGTAAATATTTAAGCTCAAAGGGGCTCGGCTGATGATGAAAAAGTTAGTGAATTCCTCCTCTAACGTGGAAATTAATCCAACTCTAGACTGTCGGTGATGGAGCGTCACCTTCACAAACCCTCGACGCCCTCGTGACGCACCTTCATCATAGAAATCGATGGATTCTCGGACACAGTGTAAACTCTGATGAAGGAGTCGCTGGCTCTCCTCCTGATGACTGTATTGATTCATGCACAGTTTTTAATTTTGACCTTGTGTGCAAGAGAGAGAACATTACCTCCCTCTCTCTCTCTCTCTCTTCTATCTGAATGAGCAATCGTTGCTTATAAATATAAATGCCTATAAATATTTGATCTGGTTCCAGCTCAAGCCTTGATGTTCTCACTGCAGCCTAGACGCAGTGTGTGTGTGTGTGTGTGTACCTGTGACGCGTAGTTGTGTCCGTCTGATCCGCACACAGGCGTTGAAGGCGTCACTGAACAGGGTTTACAGCTGTTAGAGTGAGGCTTCAGTCCAGACTGTCTGATTCTACAGAAAACACACAAAAAACAATCAATCTAACAGTTTCTGCTGTGAAATGTTGGGCGTAATGATCAATAACAAGATGATTTTATCCAACAATGCTCTTTTCTTTAATACAAATGTAATGTTGTTTAGTATATACTGATAAAGGAAGCATTGCATTCTGGGATACAGTGTGATATATGATATTGCACAGCAAATAAAGCTTGTTAATGAAGTATAAAAGTAGGATGAATCCCTTTAAAGCCTGAAATCTAAAATAAAATAAGATTTTTCTGTTTGCATGTTTTTGTTGACACATCAGGCACTTATGACTTATATTATAGTATGATTTATTGAGAATATGGAGGAAAAACAGCTCAATTTTATTCTGAAAAATATGCAATTTGGTGCAGATGCTGATATTGACAGATGTTTATATTAAGATAAAATTCTGTGAAGCAGATACTTGCATAAAATGCATGTAAATATCAATATCTGCCAATAATTTGTCTTAATAAGTAATTTTAAAATATATAATGCAATGCAATACAATGTTAATTGAGAGATGAACAAATAAACTTCCTCAAAAGATGATGATCATATTTGATACTCATGATTTTTCCATATAATGATGTCTGGATAATCAAGTAAACCGAAGCTGATTCATCCTGAAATATTACTAACAATATCAAAGTTATTCTTACGTTTAATTTATATAAATCAGTGCAGATTTCACAGATTTGAGAAGTTGCTGTTCCATATATATTTAATATAAATCAATAACAATATGATTTTGTCCAACAATGCTCTTTTCTTTAATACAAATGTAATGTTGCTCAGTATATACTGACAAAAGGAAGCATTGCATTCTGGGATACAGTGTGATATATGATATTGCACAACAAATAAAGCTTGTTAATGAAGTATAAAAGTAGGATGAACCGCTTTTTAAAGCCTGACATCTGAAATAACACTCAGAAAAATGTGATTTTTCAGTTTGCATGTGTTTTTGTTGATGCATCAGGCATTTATGACTCATATTATAGTATGATTTATTGAGAATATGGAGGAAAAACAGCTCAGTTTTAAATATGCAATTTAGTGCAGATGATGATATTGACATGATTATATTAAGATAAAATTCTGTGTAGCAGATACTTGCATAAAATGCATGTAAATATCAATATCTGCAAATAATTTGTCTTAGTAAGTAGTTTTAAAATATATGATGCAATGCAATACAATGATGATTGAGAGATGAACAAATAAACTTCCTCAAAAGATGATGATCATATTTGATGCTCATGATTTTTCTATAAAATGATGTCTGGATAATCAAGTAAACCGAAGCTGCTTCATCCTGAAATATTACTAACAATATCAAAGTTATTCTTACGTTTAATTTATATAAATCAGTGCAGATTTCACAGATTTGAGAAGTTGCTGTTCTATATATCTTAGTTTAATCTTAGTTCTCAGTTTATTTGAGATTATAAGATATTCCATAGATGATTTAATGATCCAATCACATGTTCAGAAGCTTTATCTCTACAGATAATGCAGCATTTATGAATAAACGTCTATTTAAATGGAAGTACAAATGAATATACTGTAGTGTTGGTGGTAATGGTCTCTGTTCATTTGCTTCAGTGTGATATTAACCAGAGAACAGCAGAGTTTATGAACCCACTGATTTGTGTGACTTTTCATCATTTATCTGGTCTGCAAAGCTTTAGTGTAATCGGCAAAAACTAATGAGTCAGAACATTATAACCCGCCGTGTCCACATCTGCAGAGACAGTCGTTTGTCTCGTGTGTGTGTGTGTGTGTGTGAGAGTCACATGACCTCTGGTGCAGACAGACAGTTTGATCACTCATCTTATAAAAGAAGGAAAGTCTGCAGTCAAAAGAACAAAACTGATTTAACCCTATAAAGCCTACTGTATCATATCTGATATGCGGTTTTTAGAGACTCAACATGATCAAAACTTTTTTAGCAAGTAAAAGTCTTAATATAATTGTATAAACGTCCTTCTTCAGCTTGTGCTTCACGTGTCTTTACGCTGTGAAATCTGCACTGATTTATATCAAGTAAACGTAAGAATAACTTTTATATTGTTAGTAATATTTCAAGATGAACAGTTACTGAACTGAAGCAGTTTCAGTTTACTTGATTATCAAAATCATGAGTATCAAATATGATCATCATCTTTTGAGGAAGGTTTATTTGTTCATCTCTCAATCATCATTGTATTGCATTGCATTATATATTTTAAAACTACAGATCTTTCATCATTTAAATATCTTATTAGGCATGTGACGGTATCAAAGTTTCATGTTGCGATTAATTGCTGAAGCTTTTATCACGGTATACGGTATTATCACGATATTGAAATAAGTTGCAAAAAAGTGTTGTCATAGTATAACAGGTTTAAGAAACTTTTTGTAATAACAAAAATAACTCTGAATGTTTAAATACAATAATACAATACACCAAAAATATATAAGTAAAATTTTCAAACAGATTAAAGTGCAAAAGAATTAGGTGATAAAGAGGAAACACTTTACAATAAGGTCACATTATTTAATGCATTAACTCAGATTGAGCAATAGCTACATTTGATACAGAAAGTGTTATTTTTTTGTTAATGTTAGTTTAGAAACACAACTGATTGTTGTTAGTTTTATCTCAGGTCCATTAAATAAGTTATTTTAATTTTAGTAATGTTATTAAACAGTAACTAAGAAATTAACATTAACTAAGAATAATTAATGCTTTATAAGTATTTTTCATTGTCAGTTTGGTAATAATGAATTAACATGTAAACTAATGAAGCCGTATGTCTCAAAGATTTACTGAACAATAACAAATAATCAGAACATTTCTAATCATTGGGGCATGTTGTAGTCCAGATTAAAATATAAAAATGTTTAAGTTTGAAAATAAATAGTCTATTAAGTCTTTAAGTATTTGGTGTTGTGATGAACAACATTGAGATTACAAAAAAATGAATGGCTGTTTGAGGCATTTTAAAAACTTCACTAGCACAGCTGCTTTTTTTGCGGGGTTTCCGGGGTAACCGCTGCATTTCTGCTGTTCCATCTGAGCGCGTGTCCTTTTGACGCAGAATACAGCGGTGTTGTGCATTTTATACGGTTGATAGGGAAAGTATTCTTAAATGCATTATAAAAATTTTAATAATTGGTAATAAATTATTATTTACGGTATTTTGAAGTGCCCACGATAACAATATCGTGCATATTCATTACCGCGATATATCGCATTACCGAATATCGGCACATCTACATCTTACTAAGATATTATTGGCAGATATTGATATTTATATGCATTTTATGTCAGTATCAGCTACTGTTATAAAAATCTCATTGATTTACAATACAAGCATCAGAATTTCATCTTACTTTTTGTCCATATAAATATCAACATTTGCACCAATTGCATATTTTTGCTCAGTTTGCGCCTCTGAATATAATTGAGCTGTTTTTTCCTCCATATTCTCATTATATCAGACTATATGAGCCATTATGATACTCCACATATGCAAACCTTTTTCATATTTTGTCAAAATGTTCAATAAACTGTACATTTCAAACAGCGGTTAATACAGTTTTAAAGGTCAGAAAGAAGGTGGAAATGGTTATTGAAAACTAAACTCATGACTAGTGTTGTCAAAAGTACAGACTTCGATACCAAGTCGGTACTGAAATTTTAAAAATGTGATGCTTTGAGCGCTGTTTAGTGGATTCTTAAACACCTCTGATTGGCCATTGTGTTCACATGCTCATCAGATATGTCTGTGATTGGCTACAATGATCAACGCTTCAAAAACATGTTGTAAATAAACATCAATGACGCTCTTCACCGAGCGCTTACACAGATGCACACAGGAGCATTGTGGGGAAAAGTCACAAAGTCTCATGAAAAACAAAAACTTTTCTTCAAATTGTGGCTAAATTACACTGAAACCAAGTAAAAAGGGCTCATTTTATAATCACTGAAATAATCATCAGTAATTCCAGTCTCACTTTCTGCTTGAAACTATGTAGGTTTGTAACTAATTTGCATAATGCCAGCCTATGCATTTCATTTCATACCGACTTGGTATCAAAGTCAACACTTTCGACAACACTAAATATGACCGAGCTGATGTGAGCGAGACTCACCTGTGCTCCAGTTTCTTGCGGTTGACACACATGGCTCTCTGGTAGCCCTGAGCCACACACACCTTATGGCGGCTGCATTTGACCTTCTGACACGGATCCTTCGTGGTATCCAGACCTGCAAAAGCGGACAGTGAGATCCTGAAGGCTGGAAGTGAACATGCACTCAAAAAGAGTTCATTGAGGACCTATTCTGCTCTCTTCCATGTTCGAGTCCCTCCAGCAGGAGTTATTCTCTGTATCAGTGTCACTGTTTCTGAACTCCCTGAAACGCCTGCATTGTAGTCTTGAGTTTTCTTCCGGGAACAAACATGTCACAGTATTCCTCATTTAAATAATTCCCATCTAAGGCATGAAACTAAAGTTGCGCTAGTCTTTTCGTCTCTATTGTGCCGTATATCTCAGTGAAATGCTTCGCAAACAAGAACAAATGTAGGGCGCCCTCATCATCAGAGAAGAGAAGACATGTCACTGCAAGAGGGGGCGCTTTTTAAAATCATACAGGGCCCTAGAATTGTCATTTTTTTATTTCATGGTGACTTTAAACAAATTTACCAAAGAAATAAAATGGGGAAACACTCTGTCCACTACTGTGTCCTTAGAAAAGTTACAGGAATACGATACTCTACATAAAGCAAAACAAGCAGATTTTACAATCTCATTTATGGCAAATGAGATGAATATCTTTCTATCTCTGCACTGATTATGAATAATTCAAAACAAGACTAGAGGAAAGCAAAAAAAAACCTCAGCCCAGGAAAAAGAAAAAGATCAGGATGGAAGCGGCATTTCACCGGAGAATATACCATCTGTTTTCTGTGTGTGTCGGAAAACTGATAAACAAGACCACAAACAAACAACTACAGGCCAGAGACAGAACAACACACACGAACATAAATCAGAAACAGAGAGACGGGAACATCCATTCCCGAGAGAAAACACACGACAGAGAAAACATGTTTTCCTACAAATATTAGGAAAGACACCGCAGGAGCGGGAAAATATGGAACATAACGACTGTGATGATTATTCAGATTATTCAGTGAAAAACAAACTGTGAATCTGACAGGATGTTTTTCTTCCTGTTCTGACACTTGCAAGTGTAACATAAAGCATCATGGTATCATCTTGGAAATAGTACAAGAGTTATTTCATATTCTTCAATGGATAAATGAATACCATAGAGTGTTTCCATGTCTTTTTACCAATGAATTTCCTGAATTTTATTCTCGATATCTAATGATTTTATTCTCGACATTTTATTTGAACTTTTTTCTCAAAACACAATGACTTTAGTCTTGAAATTAAATGAGTTTATTCTCGACAATTTATTTAAACTTTTTTTCTCCAAATTTAACAAGTTTTTTCTTTAAAATACAACAACTTTATTCTTAAAATTTAATGAGTTTATTCTCACCATTTAATTTCGATTTTTTTCTCGAAATTTAACATTTTTTTTCTTGAAACACGACAACTTTATTCTCAAAATTGAATGACTTTATTCTCAACAATTTATTTCAACTTTACTTTAATGAGTTTATTCTCACCATTTAATTTCATTTTTTTTCTTGAAATTTAACAATTTTTTTCTTGAAACATGACAACTTTATTCTCAAAATTTAATGAGTTTATTCTCACCATTTAATTTCGATTATTTTTCCCGAAATTTAACCATTTTTTTCTTGAAACACGACAACTTTATTCTCAAAATTTAATGAGTTTATTCTCACCATTTAATTTAGATGTTTTTCCTGAAATTTAACCATTTTTTTCTTGAAACACGACAACTTTATTCTCAAAATTTAATGAGTTTATTCTCAACATTTTATTTCAACTTTTGTCTCGAAATTTAACCATTTTTTCTCAAAACAGTGACTTTATTCTCAAAATGTAATAATTTTATTCTCGACATTGCATTTCGACTTTTAACGAGTTTAATCTTGCATTATAATGACTTTAATCTCGAGATGGTTTTATTTTTTATTACTTGGTCCTAATCCTCTTTCGTAGGGATCAGTAAGATTTTTTCAAGAAGATCATTAAGATTTTTTTAAAGAAGTTTTCTTTTCAGCAAGGAAATGAATCAAAAGTGACATTTTATATTTCAAATAAATGGTGATCTTAAAAATAAAAATACATTTAAAATAAATAAATCATAAAAAAGAGAGAATAATCAAAAAAAAATATAACCACTAATAATAATCAGAAATGTTTCTTGAGCAGCAAATCATCATATCAGAATGATTTCTGAAGGATCATGTGACACTGAAGACTGGAGTAATGATGCTGAAAACAAATTAAATTAAACAAATAATTAAATAATAAGTAATAAAGAAAATCACAATTTTAGTGAAACCCTGACATATACACTAAAGTATCATGATGTGCTCATCTGATGACCTTCTTACAGTACATTATCACATATTCACACTCATCATCATCATCTCATTTCAGCAGCATCTCACGATCGCTCAGCTGAAATCACAGCTCTGTCTCTATTCCACTGTCAGTCAATCTCTCCCTCTCTCTCTCTCTCTCTCGAGGGTTATTATGGTCAAACCCCATGAGGTGAGTAATGCCAGTGATTTTTCAGGGCTCTGTGACCGCAGACAGGCCGAACCATCTTTCGCTCTCCGCTCGGAGCTGCGCTGGAGGTGTTTCCATAGAAACATGAGCACGGCGCAATTTCCGCACTATGATTTGTAGCTCACTTACAAGCTTCATAAATTTATGTAGCTCCTTCTGAAAAGCAGCCGAGAGCCTCAGAGAAAAAAAAGAAGGTGTTTGATTTAACGCAGGAGCTCTAAGCTGCCCATCCATCCAAATCCACTCGTTTTTTTGGCGTATTTATCTCATTCTGACTCCCAAAGGCCTATAATGACAGCTACAGATCGTTAGACCTTCATGTCCCAATGTATGGGGAATGTCTTGAGAGTTTTATCCACGCCAAAATGTGGCTGCACACACATTTATAATGTTAAAACACTATTACGGTGGATTCACAGTAAAAACCCTCAAATCGGTTCATTTGACCAAAGGGAGCTATTGAATTAAATTATGCAAAGCCGTGGCTGAAATGAATCAAGATCCCTGTTTCAACCTTTTTAATCTGCGCTCTCAAACAAAAGCCTTTTCTTATCCACTATCTGATGTGTGTTCAGTCCCGCTGGCCCTGTAATTACTGCCACATTAGACGGGATTTCAGACAGTAATGTATAATTGTCTGCAGGTCGTTAAGTCAATATGACATCACTAGTTTAGAGTTAATGGCCAGCAGCAGAGATATTCTCCAATAATGGATCTTTTAAGAACTCAAGGAATGAAATATTCGCTGTAAGTAGCATGAGGGATTTTAACAGAGCGGCTGAATCAAACATGTCTTGGGATAAATATGAAAAATGCAACCGCCAGAAGAACTAGACAAGAAATCAGAACTTTACGTGTTTTACACTCTCACCGGAGGGTCGAGTCTGATCTGAAAGTGTTACAGAAGCATTGCATTCATTACAAAAGCATCAGATGTCTGCATCTACACTGCGAAACATTGTTAAGCATATTTTAGTACCATTATGAATTGTTTACATTGTAATATTTTAATAATGACAATGTTCTTATTAGAGTAATGTGAATGTGAATTTTTTTGTTTGCTATAAAATACAGAAATAAAAATACTACAAAATTAAAATAAAATTAAAACACTGCATCAAACAAAAAAGTTTGTAAGTGTGTGTGCATGTGTGTGTATATATATATATATATATGTGTGTATACACACATATTTACAAACTTTTATGTTCGGCGCGATTAATTGCGATTAATTTTTTATGTTAGATGCGATTAATCGATTTGAATTTTTGTTTATTGTAAAAAACTGTAATAAAGTTTTTTAAGCGCTGCCATAATGATTAATCGTGATTAATCGCATCAAACATAAAAGTGAGTGTGTGTGTATATATATATATATATATATATATATATATATATATATATATACAAACAGATATTTACAAACTTTTATGTTAGATGCGATTAACTGATTTAAATTTTTTGTTTAATATAAAATACTGTTTTTTTTGTGCTATCAAATCGATTAATCGCATCTAACATAAAAGATTAATCGCAATTAATCGCATCTAACATAAAAGATTAATCGCAATAAATCGCATCTAACATAAAAGTTTGTAACTGTGTGTGCATATATATATATATATATGTGTGTATACACACATTTTTACAAACTTTTATGTTCGATGCGATTAATCAATTTGAATTTTTGTTTATTATAAAAAACTGTAATAGAGTTTTTTAATTGCTGTCATAATGATTAATCGTGATTAATCGCATCAAACATAAAAGTGAGTGTGTGTGTATATATATATATACACAGTATATTTATATATAAATATATATATATATATATATACACAAACAGATATTTACAAACTTTTATGTTAGATGCGATTAACTGATTTACATTTTTTGTTTACTATAAAATACTGTTTTTTTAGTGCTATCAAATTGATTATTCGCAATTAATCCCATAGAACATAAAAGTTTGTAAAAGTGTGTATATTTACAAATGTTTAATGCGATTAATTGCGATTAATCGATTTGAATTTTTTGTTTACTCTAAAATATTGTAAGACAAAGTTTTTTAAGTGCCGTCAAATCAGTTAATCGTTATTAATCACATCTGACATAAAAGTTTTTAAAAATGTGTGTGTGTGTGTGTGTGTATACACACACACACACTTAGAAATTTTTATGTTAGATGCGATTAATCATAATTAATCAATTTGACAGCACTTTTTTTTATTTGAATCAGCTTAACGGCAGTACAAAATTCTGTAAAATAAAATTCATTTAGGTTTTGTTTTCTCTGAGCAAAATATAATTTTTTATTTTTTATTTGATTTTGGTGTGAAATGTGACTTCACAATACCGAGCAGTGGAGAGTACATTACTTTACTCACTTTCATCAGAACCCTGTGGACTTTCCAGCGTACGGATGTAGTCGTCCTGATGACAAACACAAGAGAGAAACCATAATATATCACATATGTGACGTAAAACAAAACGCATTAGAAATCAGGTATTTTTCCAGGTGATTGTTGAAATGTTCTTTTGTTTTTAATAAAATTGATGAACATTTATTATACACAATATTTAACAATAAAATTCAGTTTCTACACAAATTTACAATTGTGCAAATTTACAGTGTACAACAATTTAAACATTTTTTTTCTTAGAATGGTAAGGAAACATTCCATTTTATAATTCTACATAACGTTACAGGGAATGTTACTTTTGAATGTTACTTTTGAATGTTCTCGGAACATTCTGAAACAAGCAGCAACATTTAAAAATGATCAACGAACATTTCAGAAAAAAGTTTCATGGATGATGTATAAATGAGCTAACTTTTTGAGAAGATTATTAAAGACCAGATAACTTTGAATAAACGTTCCTGGAAGAACGTTGAGAGAACCTTGCCAGAACGTTAGCCACAGTTCTGAGAATGTTGAATGGCAGTGTCAGTAAACCAGATTGGTCTGAACTCTGACACACTGAAATCACACAAACACAAAACACACAGATACCAACCTCCACTTCCTTCAGCGACGGGAGGCAGGTATGGAGAAAAGAGAGAGAAAATGAGATGTAAATTTAGAAACACAAGAAAGAGGACAGCTCTGCGCTTCATATTTGCTTTAATTGTCATCTATTAATATATGATCTGGGAGAATATGAGCCGAGGGATTTCCCGCAGGACGCAGTAAGTCTCCGGGAATTACCGAATAATAAAATCAAATAAAATAAATAATAAAATAAAAAAAGGTTCTATGGAATTATTTAATCAAAAATTAACATACTGTCATTATTTACTCATTATTATATCCTTCTAAACCTCAAAAAATACAAAAGGTGAATGTGCTTATTATGGAACTGCAGCTAAATGTCAGCTAAAATATATAAAAAAAATGTATATATAAAAAATAAAAAAGTTTTTTTTACTGAAAAAATACAAAAGGTGAATTTTTAAAGACTCTTTATTATTTCAGTCAATTTTATTTATTTTATTTAAAATAAAATAAAATATGTTTTAAGGAATCGTTTAATAAAAAAGGGTTTTTTTACACTGAAAAAAATACAAAAGGTGAATTTTTAAAGACTCTTCATGCAGATGTTTAAGTCAATTTTATTTTATTTTATTTTAAATAAAATAAAATAATAAAGGAATCATTTAATAAAAAAGGATTTTTTACACTGAAAAAATATAAAAGGTGAATTTTTTGAAGTTTATTCCAGTCAATTTAAAATAAAATAAAATAAAAAGGAAATAGGAATAGTTTAATAAAAAAGATTCTGTTTTAAAGATTTTAATTTAAGACATGCAGATGTTTTTTTTCCAGTCAGCAACCGTTTCAAGCTACAAAAGTGTCCAAAATCATTTTAAAAGTATCATAAGAGTAGTCAGAGCTGCAGCAGAGAGGATCTTTAGCAAATAGTGACTGAAAATCTGTTTTGTTTTTTCTCACAAAAAGCATCAGAAATGATTTTGTACTTCATCAAAAGTATGTACTATAAGATAATAAGATTAAGCAGTTTTAGAATAATGTGCAAAGACTAAAATGTCACAAAGAGACCAGGAACATGCATGAAAGTAATTGTGATTTCACGTTGACTCAGTACAGCTTCAAATGCTCAGGGTTTTTTCTCATGCATGAAAGCTGGAAAAACTGTAAGACGTGAGTTTGCCCTCGCAGAAGACTGAATCAAACGCTGAAGACAGAACAGTGAAAGTGTCATCAGACACAAAGAGAGCGATGGCAGCTCGACTTCAGCTCAGATTTCTCATTATAATGTTGTCGAGCTCCTGGAGCGAATCCTACTGGGAAGCTCTGCTGAAATTTAGTTCCAATAAAATTTGCATGCTTCACGCTGCGCTGGTGCTGCACATGCATACTAATCTGACATTCACACATCCGCATGTGCAGCTTCTGCCAACACAATCAATTTGTGATTTTGTAGCATTTAGGAGCTGCACTGTTCAATTAGATGCAGACAAAGCCCTCGAGAATGAGCAAAATGTAAAGCAAAGCAGAAAAGAGCAGATTGACAATAGTGCTCGATCAATATGGGTTTTTCAGCGGCTGCTGCCAGTAGTCATGTCTGGAGATCAATCTCATAATGTCCAAATATCTGCTGATTAATCAAAGTTTGGGTCAAAGTTAGCATGACTACATCAATATCTGCATCATTATGTGGATAAAAAGCTTCATTTGTCATTGACAAAAATACATAAAAATTCATTTTTACAGACCTAAAATTCAGATTTTAATTGCATGCAAAATTTCTATTAGGATTATACAGTTTGAACATAAACAAACTAAAACCAATACACTTAAGCCATAACTGACTATGTTTACGAGGATACTCGCCAATACAGGCATTTTCAAGCGCAAAGAGAGCTTAATTCAGGATTCGCACGCTGTCTGAGATGCAGCTTTCTGTGTGCGCGCTTCAGATTTTTGCTCACAGAGTAATGAATTGAGTTCCCGTTCACGTCTTCTTGAGCTTGAATACTTCAATTGGCAAGGCTTGAACTTTTGTGGCAATGCATCACTGCCCCATCAAATCACGTTTGTTCACCGTTCTCACAACAATGCATTTCATAAAAATGTAACTGGCGATTGACACCGTTTCATATACTCACCAACACCCAGGATTAAGGGATTAGTTCCATTCAGAATTCAAATTTCCTGATAATTTACTCACCCCCATGTCATCCCAGATGTTTAACCCTTGTGCATTGTTCAAATTTACTACCCTTTCGTTATGTTTGTGGATGAAAACATCCACTAAATTAAACTGCTGTAAAAATGTATCAGATAAATATTTTTTTCAAATTTTTTTGCATAAATCTGTTAATCAACCTTAGTCCTGATCAAAACTACTAAAAAATCCAGTCCACAATCACTTTTTATATTGAAAATAAGTAATTTTGTGTGTTTTTTTACCCAAATCAGTGACATCATTTCATAATCTTGGCAATAAAAGAGTAAAAATCCTCGATTTTTTTTTTAAACATTTAGTAGTTTTGATCAGGACTGAGGTTGATTAACACATTTATGCAAAAAAAATAAAAATAAATATTTATCTGATACATTTTTACAGCAGTTCAATTTAGTGGATGTTTTCATAACGAAAGGGTAGTAAATTTGCCCACAGTGTACTGTTGAGTTTTTGAAAAATTTCAAAGCATTTTCCCAAAATATGTATCAAAATAAGATTAGTCACCAAAAATCATTCCATTTGCTGAAACATGGAGAAAGTTATGGCCAAATTAAGACTCAAAAATACCCCGTAGTGGATGAAAACATCCCCAACAGCACATAAGGGTTAAGTCTTTTTTTCTTCAGTCCAAAAGAAATGAGGAAAACATTCCAGGTTCCCTTTCGAGGGAACTCGCACTGCGTCCCGAAGGGGGCGCTATGGGAACGCCCTCAGCGTGAATGCGTCTGATGCACGTGTGTCAACTAGTCCAATGGCGAGAGTGAACGTCACCGGCGGGTGACGTCACGACCAGGAAAGTATAAATACACATCCGGAAAGACTGGCTTCAGCTTTTGTGCCTCAGCAAAGCGCTCTGTGTTAAACTGTCTCTGTCTATTTATTGTTGTTTGTCCTCAAGCATTATATATATTCTAGACAGAAGCTTATTGGCGAGCAAATAGCAACTTGAGTCATGTGTGCTTCCCTGCCCTCGCCACTGTACGAGTGGGGATACACGCGATTCATGTGTTGTTTGTTTTAGAGCAGAGCATGCACGTCAGTTCTTGTAAAAAAAGGGGATCTGACAGTGTTCATTCATTTTTCCCGATGTGATGCACTATCGAGATTTTTAGCTCTGCACCTCTTGGCTTTTTTCTCGAGGGAATAAAGTCTTAAGCAATAAAGAATCTATGGCCTTGGATCAAGCGTTTGCCGAGGCAACGCATTGATTTCGGGTCTGCAAACTGCAATAAAGATTCTAGTGGCTCTCATCTCGCGTCTGCCGAGGCGACGCGTAGATTTCGAGTCTGCAAACTGCAATAAAGAATCTAGTGGCACGGATCTCGCGGCTGCCGAGGCGACGCGCAGATTTCGTGTCTGCAAACTGCAATTAAGATTCTAGTGGCTCTGATCTCGCGTCTGCCGAGGCGACGCTTAGATTTCGAGTCTGCAAACTGCATTAAAGAATCTAATGGCTCTGATCTCGCGTCTGCCGAGGCGACGCTTAGATTTCGAGTCTGCAAACTGCAATTAAGATTCTAGTAGCTCTGATCTCGCGTCTGCCGAGGCGACGCTCAGATTTCGAGTCTGCAAACTGCATTAAAGAATCTAATGGCTCTGATCTCGCGTCTGCCGAGGCGACGCTTAGATTTCGAGTCTGCAAACTGCAATAAAGAATCTAGTGGCACGGATCTCGCGTCTGCCGAGGCGACGCGTAGATTTCGTGTCTGCAAACTGCAATAAAGATTCTAGTGGCTCTGATCTAGCGTGTTTGCCGAGGCAACGCGTAGATTAGGGTGTGCAGACAGCAGTTATAAATATTAAACCAATCATTCAGACCGTGTACACTTGTCTGGTGGTTCATTGATCCATTTAATTTGAGGAATTAAATGGGATATTGCCTGGTTTTAAAAAAAAAAGCTATATGTCTGCACTAATAACTCTTTATTTAGACTTTCATCCAGACCGTTGTTACCTGTCTGGTTGATATGTGACTGCATTTAATTTTGAGAGATTAAATGTGATTTGATGTGTGTATGGCCTGTATGGCCTATATGCCTATATATACATACATACTATATTTAGCATTTCTTTCAGACCATATTAACGTGTCTGATAGATCATTTGTTGCATTTAATTTTGAGGAATTAAATGGACAGTTGGCTGTAATTTAATTTTGAGAAATTAAAATAATACATATTTATCTGACTTTAAGTAGTTAGATTCATGTATTAGTTCAGCCTTTCATGTAGATCCTGACGCCTGTGGTGTTAGGCTTCTTGGGGCAGCCCCCTGCGGGGTGGAGCGTGTACACCTCAGTATACGGTGCCCGTGCCACTTCGTTGCCCTCAGGGGACCGATCTGCCAACCCCATCACTCTTAGTGCTCTGGGGTGCAGCGGTTTCCAGCAAGCTTTGATTCAGCGCTCACTCGACGCTGCATCAGGTTCGCACCCTCTGAGGAGGGTCGAAAAGCAGTCATATGGGTTATTTCCTGCCAGTGTATTTCAGGTCACCAAAGTGGCTGCTCTAGGTATACCAGAGACCAGTCTTGAGAGGCTGGTTCCCTTTTGTGGTTTTTCTGGCAGAGTTGAGGCTTCTGCCAAAGATGTATCTCAATGGGCGGGCTCTGGTAATGGAGCAAAAAGTAAACTCTTTTGCGAAAGGAGCTACAAAATGGGTTCCTCCTCCCAGCAGAGAGTTAGGGTTTTTAGGGCCGCTACTGTTTTGTTCCAAAGAAGGATGGAGAGTTGCATCCTATATTAGATCTTAATCATTTGAATCAGTCAGTCAGGAGACTTAGGTTCAAAATGTTGACTCTAAACCAGATCTGAGGACTGGTTTGTCATGATAGTTCTAAAGGGTGCATACTTCCATGTCTCCATCCTTCTACAGCATAGGAAGTTCCTCGGGTTTGCTTTCAGGGGCAAAGTATACCTATATTAGGTTCTTCCATTTGGTCTAGATCCATCACCCCACACGTTCATGGAATGCGTAGATGCAGCTCTGGCCTTGCTCAGGCTGCAGGGCACACGCATTATGAACTGATAAGATGACTGGCTAATATTAGCGCAGTCGGAACAGATGGTCAGTTCAACATTGAGATGTTGTTCTTGCTCATAAAAAATTGGGGTTGTGGCTGAACGCCAAGAAGAGTGTGCTTTCTCCATTACAGAGAACCACCTTCCTGGGCATGGTATGGATTCAGTGACGCTGGGGCCGTTCTGTCGCCCACTTGTATTGCTGCAATCTTTTCAGTCACACAGGAGATATAACTAGGCCAGTCACTCACTGTAAAACTGATGACCAACGGTGATACCTTTTGGCCTGCTGTTCATGAGACCCTTACAGTGGTGGTTCAGGACCAAGGGTTTTCCCTGAGGGGGAATCCACTTCCTATGATCAAGATCACGCAGCGGTGTCTCCGCGCCTTGGTTATATGGAGGAAAAGTTGGTTCCTGTCCCAGGGACCTGTGTTAGGAGCTTAATATCATTGAGTCACTCTCATGGTAGATGTTTCTCTCACAGGCTGGGGAGTGGTAATGGAAGGCCGCTCAGCTCAAGGGCTGTTGAGGAGTCATCATCTTTCGTGGCACTAATTGCCTGAAGATGATGGCGGGCTTCAATGCGTTGGAGTTCTTCCTTCCAGACCTGAGAGGTCATCGAGCTGTCTGGGAAAACAGACAATTCATCGATGGTCTCTTATATAATTCAACAGGGGGGTTTGCGTTTGCGCCCACTATCTGGCGCACCAGATCCTCCTGTGGTCCCTGGGGAAGATGCTCTCCTCGAGAGCAATCTTATTTCAGGGACCTACAGTATAGGAGCAGACATCCTGTCGAGACAGGGGCTGAGGCCAGGGGTATGGAGACTTCACCCCAAAGTGGTGAAGCTCATTTGGGAGATTTATAGCTACGTGAAGGTGGATCTTTCGCGTCTCAGGATACGACACACTGTCCACTGTGGTTATCCCTTACACATCCAGTTCCTCTTGGACTGGATGCCATGGTACAGACATGGCCGAGGCTACGTCTGTACGTTTTTTCCCCCCAATTGTTCTGCTCCCAGGAGTTCTGGACAAAATTCGCCGGTAAGGGATAAGTCTACTGCTAGTAGCGCCTTACTGGCCAAGTCGGATATGGTTCTTGGACCTTGTGTCTCTCCTTGACGGCTCTCCCTCGGAGATTCCGATCAGGAGAGACCTATCTCATGCGACGGGCCTGATTTTTCACCCCGCCCAGAAGTATTCAACCTGTGGGTTTGGCCCCTGAGGGGGCCCAACTCATAGTATCTGGTCTCTCAACCGAGGTTGTGGTGACCATACTTTACTCAGAACTCCAACCACAAGGAAACTATCCTCGTATTGGATTGTACCTCGTTGGTACAATTGTGGGGAATAACCCTTTGAGGTATCGTTTCCTTCGTGGCACTCTGAGGCTGAGGCCTGCAACATGCACTAGGGTTCCTGCTTGGGAGTTGGCCTTTATGTTGGAAGGCTTATCTGCAGCTCCATTTGAGCCGCTTGATTCTGTTTATACTGTTTTCCTCCTTGCCATTTCTTCCCTAAAAGAGTAGGAGACCTTCAGGCCATATCTGTATCCCCTACGTGCCTTGAGTGTGCACCAGGGGTGGTCAAAGTGTTCCTTTACCCTACCGGGTTATATACCTTTGGTTCTGACCAATATGACATGGCCTATAGTGCTGCAAGCTTTCTGTCCTCTGTTCTTAGATCCAGACCAGGAAAAGTGGATTCTTGTGTGTCCAGTGTGAGCACTGGACACCTGATATCCACAGAGCTGCCCTGTGGAGGATCTCAGATCAACTGTTTGTTTGGTCCGCGCCCTTAGGGGTCTCCCTGCGTCCATACAATTGGTTAGCAAGTGGATAGTTGAGACTATATCACTTGCGTATGAGGTCTCCGGCCAGCAGTATTCACTGTCTGCCAGAGCTCGCTCTACTAGGAGTATGGCGGCCTCCAAGGCCTTGATGTTGGGGGTTTTCCTCAAGGAAGTCTGTGATGTGGCGGGCTGATCCTCGCCACTCACGTTGTGAGATGATGTATCTCGACCTGGATGCAGCTCCAGGCTCTTCAGTGCTCTTGTCTTAGTGTGCCACAGTTTCACACAGACAGGCATTTTGGAATTATGGCGTTTTGG
Organism: Chanodichthys erythropterus; assembly: GCF_024489055.1. Lineage (NCBI taxonomy): Eukaryota > Metazoa > Chordata > Actinopteri > Cypriniformes > Xenocyprididae > Chanodichthys > Chanodichthys erythropterus. Next base: position 1,651,876 of record NC_090239.1, on the reverse strand, counting down.
GATATCGTTCCCATAGCGCCCCCTTCGGGACGCAGTGCGAGTTCCCTCGAAAGGGAACGTCTCAGGTTATGACTATAACCATAGTTCCCTGAGAGAGGGAACGAGACACTGCGTCGCGTTGCCATACTCCCTGCATCCCTGTGATCGATTTGCTTCGGCAGTTTAAGCTGAAGCCAGTCTTTCCGGATGTGTATTTATACTTTCCTGGTCGTGACGTCACCCGCCGGTGACGTTCACTCTCGCCATTGGACTAGTTGACACACGTGCATCAGACGCATTCACGCTGAGGGCGTTCCCATAGCGCCCCCTTCGGGACGCAGTGTCTCGTTCCCTCTCTCAGGGAACTATGGTTATAGTCATAACCTGAGACGATTTTTCTCCATATAGTGGACTTCACTGGGGTTCAACGGGTCCAAATGTCAGTTTCAGTGCAGCTTCAAAGAGCTCTACATGATCCCAGACGAGGAATAAGAGTCTTATCTAGAGAAACCATCACTCATTTTCTAAAAAAAAGTTACAATTATATAATTTTTAACCACAAATGCTCATCTTGCACTGCTCTGTGATGCTCCATGCATGACGTAATCACATTGGTGACATAGGTGGAAGTACCGATCCAGTGTTTACAAAGCGAACGTGCAAAGACTAAGTGAAACGCCTTTTACAAAAAAAGGTAAAACAACGATGTCAGACGATTTTAAAGCTGGAGGAGAAAATGAGATCTACCGCGATACTTCCGCCTACAGCTGCACTGAAACTGACATTAGGACCTTCAACCCGTTGAACCCCAGTGAAGTCCACTATATGGAGAAAAATCCTGGAATGTTTTCCTCATTTCTTTTTGACTGAAGAAAGAACGACATGAACATCTTAGATGACATGGAGATTAGTAAATTATCAGGAAATTTTAATTCTGAAGTGAACTAATCTTGCAATTTTATGCCCTGTATGTATGACTGACAATTATGCATCACATTAAGTTTATTAGTTTGTTTATGTACAACAAATTGTATATGCAATTCAAAACATAAATCTTACATTTAGCTCTAAATATTGTGAAACTGTGCATGGAACTAAAAAATTACAAATGGTCTGTTTGTACATCAAGATTTCCTCGATGATGATCTAAAGACTGCGTCCCGCTGATTGACAAAATCAGAGCTGACTGACGGGCCGATGACCCAGCAGCTTCTGTAATGAAACCCTGTCCACAAATCGCAGCACTCCACAAATTGCTTTGGCAGTGGAGACGCTACATGTCACTCCTCAAGCCTCAAAAGTGCCTCTCTGCCTGTCAGTCTGTGATCTGTGAAGTGGGAAGGACTGTTTCTCCCCAAACGCTTCTCTCTGCAGTAATGCGTTTTGTTTTATTTTATTGTGGTTTCATTCTCAGAGAAAGCATATTTTTGTGGCTGATTAGCTCTGCTCCAAAACAGAACAACTCGTGTTGCTTTCTACAGCTCATTTGCATTTAAAGGGACACACAATTTTAATAATTTAAAGAACCTTTTCCCATGATAAACAACGTTTTGTGGAATGGAAGATAAAGGTTCTTCATGGAACCATCAATGCCAATAAAAGAACCTTTGTTTTTAAGAATGTAAGAACTTTCTTGCCTGTTGCAATGAATACAATGCACAAACATACATTCTAATTTGGCCAAAAGAAGTCTCAAATGCCGACGTTTGGTCAAACCCTAAAGCCGCATCACATGCATACTCGTGCACTGTAATGCACTGCAACAAAAGTATCTTTAGGAGCAGCCTTAATGTCCTAAAATGTCTTAAAATGCTGTCTATATGTGTCTCACTACATTTCAGAATCTCTCTGAAACACAACCCTGAGCTCTGTCAAAATTGCTGAGTTTTTTGCTTTCTTTCACTCACTATTTTTGTTCTCTATGCGGTCTCGCTCTTGCAGTTCTGCCATTTACTGACAGACATGCCTGAGAAATAAAAGACTCGCCACTGCATCCTGTCAGAAATGCATTAAGGCTCTTCACAGAACGTGGTTTCATATCAGTCCAGCCATATGAGCACCATGAAACTGGACATTTGCTTCAGTCAAGCGTGTGTCGGTCTCCTCCTGGGCAGAATCCAAACAACCTCCGGCCCGCGGCTCTTATCGTGTGGCCAGAATAAATGGATATCACAGACCGAGGCTGCCAGCTGCCAGTCGAGTTTCACTTCCAACCCCACAGGAACAAGAGAGTAAACACAGTCACCTGTCCAGAACACTCCAGATCATCATTAACATTTGTACAAAGTCTGTGAAATGAATCAATTCAAAAGAGCAACTATGACAGAAGAAAACGGACATATTTCACCCCGATAATCCCACTTATAATGTTAATCCCACTTAAATTTTAAAGTTAATAACTGGAATTGCAAATAAAAATAAAAAATAAATTAAACCTACATTTTATTTATATTAACTAATAAAATGACAAAAGCACATAATGAAATTACTAAAAGTTAAACTAAAATTCAAATGAACACTAAAATTATAAAAATAAAAGCTACACTCTAAAAAATGCTGGGTGAAAAAAAAACCCAAGATGGGTTGAAAATGGACAAATGGACCACGATCTTGGGTCAGGCGTAACAACCCAGCGTTTGGGTAGTTTTTGCATTACCCAGCTCCTGGGTCAGACGTAACAACCCAGCGTTTGGGTGGTTTGGGTGGTTTGGGTGGTTTGTGCGTTACCCAGCTCCTGGGTCAGGCATAACAACCCAGCGTTTGGGTAGTTTTTGCATTACCCAGCTCCTGGGTCAGACGTAACAACCCAGCGTTTGGGTAGTTTTTGCATTACCCAGCTCCTGGGTCAGACGTAACAACCCAGCGTTTGGGTGGTTTGTGCGTTACCCAGCTCCTGGGTCAGACGTAACAACCCAGCGTTTGGGTGGTTTGTGCGTTACCCAGCTCCTGGGTCAGGCATAACAACCCAGCGTTTGGGTAGTTTTTGCGTTACCCAGCTCCTGGGTCAGACGTAACAACCCAGCGTTTGGGTGGTTTGTGCGTTACCCAGCTCCTGGGTCAGGCATAACAACCCAGCGTTTGGGTAGTTTTTGCGTTACCCAGCTCCTGGGTCAGACGTAACATCCAGTGTTTGGGTGGTTTGTGCGTTACCCAGCTCCTGGGTCAGGCATAACAACCCAGCGTTTGGGTGGTTTGTGCGTTACCCAGCTCCTGGGTCAGGCATAACAACCCAGCGTTTGGGTAGTTTTTGCGTTACCCAGCTCCTGGGTCAGACGTAACAACCCAGCGTTTGGGTGGTTTGTGCGTTACCCAGCTCCTGGGTCAGGCATAACAACCCAGCGTTTGGGTAGTTTTTGCGTTACCCAGCTCCTGGGTCAGACGTAACATCCAGTGTTTGGGTGGTTTGTGCATTACCCAGCTCCTGGGTCAGGCATAACAACCCAGCGTTTGGGTAGTTTTTGCGTTACCCAGCTCCTGGGTCAGGCGTAACATCCAGTGTTTGGGTGGTTTGTGCGTTACCCAGCTCCTGGGTCAGACGTAACAACCCAGCGTTTGGGTAGTTTTTGCGTTACCCAGCTCCTGGGTCAGGCGTAACATCCAGCGTTTGGGTAGTTTTTGCGTTACCCAGCTCCTGGGTCAGGCGTAACATTCAGCGTTTGGGTAGTTTTTGCGTTACCCAGCTCCTGGGTCAGGCGTAACATCCAGCGTTTGGGTAGTTTTTGCGTTACCCAGCTCCTGGGTCAGGCGTAACATCCTGCGTTTGGGTAGTTTTTGCGTTACCCAGCTCCTGGGTCAGGCGTAACATTCAGCGTTTGGGTAGTTTTTGCGTTACCCAGCTCCTGGGTCAGGCGTAACATTCAGCGTTTGGGTAGTTTTTGCGTTACCCAGCTCCTGGTTCAGGCGTAACAACCCAGTGTTTTTTAGAGTGTGATCATTTTTAGAGTTTACATGATTTCCACAACATTCAAGCCCATTAATCACATTTTCTTCATGCAAAATACATATATTTGTTGTTATTTTGGGGTAAAATATGACCTTTCTTGACAGAGATTCTGTTTGGGAAGTTTATTGTTAAAGTTTATCACATGAAACATACTGTTCCAAATTCTATTTTTATTTCTATGTAATTCTGCAGGAAACACTGACTCTGCTCATCCAACACTTTGCCCTGAAGAACTGCAGAACAACCATCAAACTGAATCTGGCTGCAGGAGGTCCGTCATTAAAGTGAGAACAAAGACTTTCTTTAAAACATCATTATCCACTGAAGCGGTCTCATCCGGAGGGTAACGCGTCTTTAACTCGAACACATAAAACAGAAAGACTTCCTGCGCCCACTGTGTCAGAGAAGACAAGGATATAAAAGACTTTCAGGAGAACAGAGGAAGCGCTCTGTTATTAGGTTTGATATTCCGAAGAGATGCGCGCTCACGTCACACATGATTTACGATTCTTCAAAAGATGCAATACCTGGAGATCCATCTGTGTCTCACGACTTCAGTCGGAGATCATATCTCCGCCTTAAATTATTCCCTGCTATCAGAAACCCGATCTGACACCCGAGAGGGTTTCAAATGAAGTCTTTCAGAAGGCTACGATCTGAACGCTTACACACTGCTCACAAAAATCAACAACAAAGACTTTCACTGTCAAAAGAACAGCAGCTCGGTCCAGTAAAAAGACTCCAGCACATGTTGACATAACATCAGCTGTGACTGGCTTTCAACGAATCAAAAACTCCATTATACTGCACTGCAAAAAAATTGTTTTGCCACTCTTAGAAGGAAAGGTTTTATATGGAACCTCAACCCATTGGTCCTCTTTGGTCAAAAATGAGCCAAAAATTTTTACGTTTTGACATTTAAATTTTTTTTGCTTCATTAGAATGGGATGACACTTGGTGACTTTTGCCGCATAAGCTATGTGAACACACAAAAACATAATGGACATGATTCACAAACACTATTATAAACACAAATGAACTTGGTTGGCTGTGACAATATGGTAAAATTGAGCCAAAAGACACAAATAAAAGGTTGAAATCAGATCAGACCCATATTTATTAGGCTGTGATAAAACATACTTGTTCATTGTAGTTATATTTTTATTGAATTTTGATGTTATGTGTAACAAAATTTTCTCCTCTGTGTTCAGGTTTGACTGCAGTAAAATAAATGCAAAAACTGACACTTCAAATCAACATTTCAAAAAAAAAAAAAAAAAAAAATCTAAACCTTGACAAAAAGTAGTCTAAATCCAAATCCACAACTTAATAAAAATAAGTATTTATGTCTAAAAACCCTTAGAGAATTTAAAAGCCAATTTATATAGAACTATACAGACATCTAGTGGTTACACCATGGTATTACAGATGGGTTTTTTTTTTACTCCCACCAGATGGCACTAATATTCCTTTAAAAAAAATTGGATTTTAAATGCATTGTCTCTATTTTAACATGGAATACTGCTTTAATTGAAAAATGGGCCTAATTTAAAAATATATTTAAAAAAAAAAAAGTGTATTATTTTCGATGGGGAAAAACAGCTAATAAAAATTGTATAAATATTGCAGAGTTTCATAAAATACCCTAAACATTTTAAATAATAATCAAAAAATATTATTGAACAAAAATATATTACGTTGGTTTTCCTGAAAAACAAAAAAGTTACATTTCAAGGCTTCGGTCACTTTTGATTGTGAAATAACCATCTTGGAACCTTCCCATCATGTGGTCATTTTCTGAGCTTAGTTTTAGTTTCAACTCATTTTTTATTTTCATTCAATTTTATGAATTAAACAGCTCATAAACATACTTTATCACTAGAAAATATTTAAGTAACCTGTTGAACATGAAAGTATTGTATTTTTCTTTATACAGAACCTTTTTGGAATAAAGTGTTATTTAAAATTAAGTTAAGAACCCTAGAGTTCTATATAGAACGTTTCCAAGTACAAATATCTACACATTCTTAAATCAAAATTAATTTACTGTAGAAGAAGATGGCTTTAGATATTGTTTTTCAGAAAAAATCATCAAAATGAAGTGAAACAAAAAGAAATCATGTACCTGAAAAACAACAAAACTGTTTAATGGAAAGATGACCCTTGAAATACTTGACAGTAAAAAAAGCATGCATGTTAAGCATGTTCAACAGGAACACACTGACCAAACATTCATGTTTGCTTATGCATATATTTCCAGATTGCTTTTGCATTATATTTCCATATGTTTCTGCTTCTGTAACAGCTGAGCCTGATATCGGCAAAACCATTACCGTCTGTCTCAAGAAATATTAACAAGCTCTCTCACACAAACACATATAAATCTGGCCGCTCAAAAGCAAAGCTGTTTCTTGCATATGCATTGAATCAAACTGATGTGAATCATTGTGTGTTTGTTTACTATCCATTGCTTACTAAATGATGCATTTCAACAATATCCCTTCTCTATGCAGAAACATGATAAAACTCAACAGGCATAGACCTTAACAACATCAATCCTGGCGCTTAATGACAAGTACATTTTTATATTTTCATTGCATGTGTAAAAATCAACGGAAACTGCATATGTACATAAATCTGGACTGAAAAATATAGCTGGCTTGGTATTGAGAAAGAAGCAAAACTGAAAGAAAGTCACCATGAAATTAAAATTTGTCCTATTTATTTTCTAAACTCATGTTCCTGGAGTTATTGTGAATAATTCCATCAGTGCAAGTTATTTAAAAAAAAATAAATAAATAAAAAATAATCGCCTTCATAATCTTTTATCAAAAGAATTTTTCTTTTCTGTTGAAGTCACAAGTTCATCTTACTTTACCACCAATTGTCATCAAGAAACACTTTTCATAATTCAACCAATTTCCAACTAAAATCAATTTATGTCTTGCATTATTTAACTAGCTGAAAAATTTTCTCAGCACTTCAAGTCTCTAAATATGATCCAATTTTAATGTTATTTTGAATGTGATGATGATGATTTGTAAAACTAAAAGTTTAAAGATCAAGGAACACTTCGTGGCAAACAAACTTTTATTTAAAAAGACATGAAATTATAACAGTATAACCAGTAGATGGTGGCAGAGCAGCAATTATTGGCTCATTAGCCATTTGCACTCCCTAATATATGGGGAAAAGTCACAAAGTCTCATGAAAAACAAAAACTTTTCTTCAAATTGTGGCTAAATTACACTGAAAGCAATTAAAAAGCGCTCATTTTATAATCACTGAAATAATCGTCAGTAATTCCAGTCTCACTTTCTGCTTGAAACTATGTAGGTTTGTAACTAATTTGCATAATGCCAGCCTATGCATTTCATTGGCTGAACAGCATCACTGTAGTTGTATGTGAGACTGGAAGAGTTTGGTTCGTGTTGTTCATGTCGAGAAGACGCTATTTTCTGCTGCCAAAGCAAATCCACTTTGAGGAGATTGATTCGGTAAAACCGACGATTCAGATATGCTAATGAGTGTTTAGTTTCCGACCAATCACAACAGACTGAGCCATCTGACCAATCAGAGCAGAGCAGCTCTCAGAAAGGCGGGGTTTAGAGACCAAATCTTTGATCGAACGGTTTCAGAAAAGAGCTGATGCTGCAACATATGAGAAAATGAGTGTTTTTGACCTTGGATGCATGTAGAACTATTGTAGGAGACTCCAAAACAAAACTAGGAGCCTTTTTTAAAAAAGGGGGCACTTCAATGTGTATCATCTATACCCACTTTTGCAAACAGGATGCATCACTTTTAAAACACCCTCTAACCTGCATCAGTGCAGCAAAACTAGTGTGGGCAGTGGAGGGCAGACGCATTGGTCACATCGCCCTGGGCAAGAGCAATTACCCACAATCCCCTTCTGTCTGACTGCAAGCATATGCAGAAGGACAAACAAGACTCCTCAGTGTCCCCTTCAGTATGTGTGCTAGTTTTATACAGCGATACCGAGAGCTGCAGACGGGGTGAAAGGTTTCTGATGATGAAAATTTAAAGGCCAGGTGCTGAGAGCAGATGCATCATTAAGAATTAAGCACCATCATGGTGGCAGTGAAGCAAGTTTATGGGTTCACATCCACATTAACGGACTGAACAAACTGGCCTAACGAGAACTCGAGTCTAGCTCTAAATAAATAAAATTCACTCAGTCTGACACTAAATAACAGAATAAAAAGAGCATGACTGCTCGTAAATTACCTCACATGTATAAGCACACTCTTTTTGTTGATTCTTTCTTAGTTACACTACCTAAAATAGTACAGTACTTCCCCTCAATACCATGGAAATACCATAGTTTTTAAGTATGGTAAACATTTATTACCATGGTATACTTTATTTAGGTGGTGTTCCATAAAATGCATTATTAAAAGCAAAATTTGTATTTAGCAATTTTACTTATAGAACTTGAGCCAACATTAACAACGATTCTGTAACAAACGTATTGCTCATTATTGTAAAATGTTTCCATTAAAACACTCCTGCAACATTCCTATGGTTGCTATAACAACTAAAAAATAAGACCATCCACTGTCTCTGACAGCAACAAGATTTCTGTTCTTTTATGTACAATGTGTCCTGCATGTAAAATAAGCCCCAGTAAGCAGTAAAGCTTTTAGAAGGACAAGAAGTTTTACATGCAGAAACTCAATACATTTGTATAATTTGCAGTGACGCTCACTTCCTGAACCGTTTACCATATATATTGCAATAAAGTGTTTACCTGTAAACAGAAGAACACAACATAATCGAGGTACAAAGAGGAAAGTGATCTCATCCTGTTTACACTTAAATCCAAAAACTCCCAAAATGAAGTCATGTCGTCATGAATGATTCAGCAGACACAAAAAGACAATCAGGCTTTAACTAACTAGTTTCTCATTAACGCATGCGAAAACCAAAAGCACAGACTTCAACACACACACTATTGGGCTTATGTGAATAGCAAATAAAAATAAAAAAGGTAATTCTGACTATTTTTCTTACAATTCTGACTTTTTTTCTCAGAATTGCATAAAAAAAAATTCGCAATCGTGAGAAAAAAATTCAGAATTGCTTTATATCTCACAGTTCTGACTTTATAACTCGCAATTCTGACTTAACTCGCAATTCTGACTTTATATCACACAATTCTGACTTTATAACTCGCAATTCTGACTTTATATCTTGCAATTCTGACTTTATATCTCCCAATTCTGACTTTATATCTCGCAATTCTGACTTTATAACTCATAATTCTGACTTAACTCGCAATTATGACTTTATATCTTGCAATTCTGACTTAACTCGCAATTCCGACTTATAACTCGCAATTCTGACTTTATATCTTGCAATTCTGACTTTATATCTCCCAATTCTGACTTTATATCTCGCAATTCTGACTTTATATCTCCCAATTCTGACTTTATAACTCATAATTCTGACTTAACTCGCAATTATGACTTTATAACTCGCAATTCTGACTTAACTCGCAATTCCGACTTATAACTTGCAATTCTGACTTTATATCTCGCAATTCTGACTTTATAACTTGCAATTCTGACTTATAACTCGCAATTCCGACTTATAACTTGCAATTCTGACTTTATAACTCACAATTCTGACTTTATAACTCACAATTCTGACTTTATAACTCACAATTCTGACTTTATAACTCGCAATTCTGAGTTTAACATGCAATTCTGACTTTATAACTCGCAATTCTGACTTTATAACTCACAATTCTGACTTTATAACTCACAATTCTGACTTTATAACTCACAATTCTGACTTTATAACTCGCAATTCTGACTTATAACTCGCAATTCTGACTTTATAACTCGCAATTCTGACTTATAACTCGCAATTCTGACTTTATAACTCGCAATTCTGACTTTATAACTCGCAATTCTGACTTTATATCTCGCAATTCTGACTTTATATCTCCCAATTCTGACTTTATATCTCGCAATTCTGACTTTATATCTCCCAATTCTGACTTTGTAACTCATAATTCTGACTTAACTCGCAATTATGACTTTATAACTCGCAATTCTGACTTAACTCGCAATTCTGACTTAACTCGCAATTCCGACTTTATAACTCACAATTCTGACTTTATAACTCGCAATTCTGACTTATAACTCGCAATTCTGACTTTATAACTCGCAATTCTGACTTTATAACTCGCAATTCTGACTTTCTATCTCGCAATTCTGACTTTATATCTCCCAATTCTGACTTTATATCTCGCAATTCTGACTTTATATCTCCCAATTCTGACTTTATAACTCACAATTCTGACTTTATAACTCGCAATTCTGACTTAACTCGCAATTCTGACTTATAACTCGCAATTCCGACTTATAACTCGCAATTCTGACTTTATATCTCGCAATTCTGACTTTATAACTTGCAATTCTGACTTTATAACTCACAATTCTGACTTTATAACTCGCAATTCTGACTTTATAACTCGCAATTCTGACTTTAAATCTTGCAATTCTGACTTTATAACTCATAATTCTGACTTAACTCGCAATTATGACTTTATAACTCGCAATTCTGACTTAACTCGCAATTCTGACTTATAACTCGCAATTCCGGCTTATAACTCGCAATTCTGACTTTATATCTCGCAATTCTGACTTTATAACTTGCAATTCTGACTTTATAACTCACAATTCTGACTTTATAACTCGCAATTCTGACTTTATAACTCGCAATTCTGACTTATATCTCGCAATTCTGACTTTATAACTTGCAATTCTGACTTTATAACTCGCAATTCTGACTTTATAACTCACAATTCTGACTTTACAACTCACAATTCTGACTTTATAACTGGCAATTCTGACTTAACTCGCAATTCTGACTTATAACTTGCAATTCTGACTTTATATCTCGCAATTCTGACTTTATAACTGGCAATTCTGACTTATATCTCGCAATTCTGACTTTATAACTCACAATTCTGACTTTATATCTCGCAATTCTGACTTTATATCTCCCAATTCTGACTTTATAACTCATAATTCTGACTTAACTCGCAATTATGACTTTATAACTCGCAATTCTGACTTAACTCGCAATTCTGACTTATAACTCGCAATTCTGACTTTATATCTCGCAATTCTGACTTTATAACTCACAATTCTGACTTTATAACTCGCAATTCTGACTTTATAACTCGCAATTCTGACTTAACTCGCAATTCCGACTTATAACTCGCAATTCTGACTTTATATCTCGCAATTCTGACTTTATAACTTGCAATTCTGACTTTATAACTCACAATTCTGACTTTATAACTCGCAATTATGACTTTATAACTCGCAATTCTGACTTAACTCGCAATTCCGACTTATAACTCGCAATTCTAACTTTATATCTCGCAATTCTGACTTTATAACTTGCAATTCTGACTTTATAACTCACAATTCTGACTTTATAACTCACAATTCTGACTTTATAACTCGCAATTCTGACTTAACTCACAATTCTGACTTTATAACTCGCAATTCTGACTTATATCTCGCAATTCTGACTTTATAACTCGCAATTCTGACTTAACTCGCAATTCTGACTTATAACTCGCAATTCTGACTTTATAACTCGCAATTCTAACTTTATAACTCGCAATTCTGACTTTATACCTCGCAATTCTGACTTTATAACTCACAATTCTGACTTTATATCTCGCAATTCTGACTTTATAACTCACAATTCTGACTTTCTAACTCACAATTCTGACTTTATAACTCGCAATTCTGACTTTATAACTCGCAATTCTGACTTTATAACTCGCAATTCTGACTTTATAACTCACAATTCTGACTTAACTCGCAATTCTGACTTTATAACTCGCAATTCTGACTTAACTCGCAATTATGACTTTATAACTCGCAATTCCGACTTAACTCGCAATTCCGACTTAACTCGCAATTCCGACTTATAACTCGCAATTCTGACTTTATATCTCGCAATTCTGACTTTATAACTTGCAATTCTGACTTTATAACTCACAATTCTGACTTTATAACTCACAATTCTGACTTTATAACTCGCAATTCTGACTTAACTCACAATTCTGACTTTATAACTCGCAATTCTGACTTATATCTCGCAATTCTGACTTTATAACTCGCAATTCTGACTTAACTCGCAATTCTGACTTATAACTCGCAATTCTGACTTTATAACTCGTAATTCTAACTTTATAACTCACAATTCTGACTTTATACCTCGCAATTCTGACTTTATAACTCACAATTCTGACTTTATATCTCGCAATTCTGACTTTATAACTCACAATTCTGACTTTATAACTCACAATTCTGACTTTATAACTCGCAATTCTGACTTTATAACTCGCAATTCTGACTTTATAACTCGCAATTCTGACTTTATAACTCACAATTCTGACTTAACTCGCAATTCTGACTTTATAACTCGCAATTCTGACTTTATATCTCGCAATTCTGACTTTATATCTCGCAATTCTGACTTTATATCTCGCAATTCTGACTTTATATCTCCCAATTCTGACTTTATAACTCACAATTCTGACTTTATAACTCGCAATTCTGACTTAACTCGCAATTCTGACTTATAACTCGCAATTCCGACTTATAACTCGCAATTCTGACTTTATATCTCGCAATTCTGACTTTATAACTTGCAATTCTGACTTTATAACTCACAATTCTGACTTTATAACTCACAATTCTGACTTTATAACTCGCAATTCTGACTTTAAATCTTGCAATTCTGACTTTATAACTCATAATTCTGACTTAACTCGCAATTATGACTTTATAACTCGCAATTCTGACTTAACTCGCAATTCTGACTTAACTCGCAATTCTGACTTATAACTCGCAATTCTGACTTTATATCTCGCAATTCTGACTTTATAACTTGCAATTCTGACTTTATAACTCACAATTCTGACTTTATAACTCGCAATTCTGACTTTATAACTCGCAATTCTGACTTTAAATCTTGCAATTCTGACTTTATAACTCATAATTCTGACTTAACTCGCAATTATGACTTTATAACTCGCAATTCTGACTTAACTCGCAATTCTGACTTATAACTCGCAATTCCGGCTTATAACTCGCAATTCTGACTTTATATCTCGCAATTCTGACTTTATAACTTGCAATTCTGACTTTATAACTCACAATTCTGACTTTATAACTCGCAATTCTGACTTTATAACTCGCAATTCTGACTTATATCTCGCAATTCTGACTTTATAACTCACAATTCTGACTTTATAACTCAGGATTCTGACTTTATAACTCGCAATTCTGACTTAACTCGCAATTCTGACTTATAACTTGCAATTCTGACTTTATATCTCGCAATTCTGACTTTATAACTCGCAATTCTGACTTTATAACTCGCAATTCTGACTTATATCTCGCAATTCTGACTTAACTCGCAATTCTGACTTATAACTCGCAATTCTGACTTTATAACTCGCAATTCTAACTGTATAACTCACAATTCTGACTTTATATCTCGCAATTCTGACTTTATAACTCACAATTCTGACTTTATATCTCGCAATTCTGACTTTATAACTCACAATTCTGACTTTATAACTCACAATTCTGACTTTATAACTCGCAATTCTGACTTATAACTCGCAATTCTAACTTTATATCTCGCAATTCTGACTTTATAACTCGCAATTCTGACTTAACTCGCAATTCTGACTTTATAACTCGCAATTCTGACTTAACTCACAATTCTGACTTTATAACTGGCAATTCTGACTTATATCTCGCAATTCTGACTTTATAACTCACAATTCTGACTTTATAACTCGCAATTCTGACTTAACTCACAATTCTGACTTTATAACTCGCAATTCTGACTTAACTCACAATTCTGACTTTATAACTCGCATTTCTGACTTAACTCGCAATTCTGACTTATAACTCGCAATTCTGACTTTATAACTCGCAATTCTAACTTTATTACTCACAATTTGGACTTTATCACACAATTCTGACTTTATAACTCGCAATTCTGACTTTATAACTCGCAATTCTGACTTAACTCGCAATTCTGACTTACAACTCGCAATTCTGACTTTATAACTCGCAATTCTGACTTTATAACTCACAATTCTGACTTTATATCGCGCAATTCTGACTTTATAACTCGCAATTCTGACTTATAACTCGCAATTCTAACTTTATATCTCGCAATTCTGACTTTATAACTTGCAATTCTGACTTAACTCGCAATTCTGACTTATAACTCGCAATTCTAACTTTATATCTCGCAATTCTGAATTGTGAGGTAAAAAGTCCCAATTGCCTTTTTAATTTTTTTATTTAGTGGCGGAAACAAATTTCCATACATTTCAGATATATAAACATCCAAGGCTTTTAAAACTTGTTTTGTTTTTTCTAGCTTTTAAACAAGCCAAAATTCAAAGATTATCTTGAAAAAATTTATTAATTTAATTCTACTTCCTTACATTTGAATTTGAATTGCAATTTTGCGGAACTGAACTGGAATTTAGAGAATTCTCCTTTTATATTTATTCATTTAGCAGACACTTTTATCAAAAGCTACGTCCCACAAATGAGGAAAACAACAAAGCGATTCATCTTAATTTAATTCTGAATGATGCACAACCGTAGTTTATCTTCATCCAGTCAATTCCCCTTAAATTAAACAAGTCTTTTTTTTTCCTTTTCACTCAGAAATACACCAAATTACAAAACTAAAATGTGTAGCAAACGTCAGGTTGACTATGAAGCTCACTATTTAAGCTCACACTTTTGAGAACCAAAAATGTATTGCTGCAAAAGCAATCAAACCTTTTTTTAATATTTAATTTTACTGCCTAGTTCAGAGCAGACTAACTGTGAATTCACTTGACTAGTTTCATAAATTCTTCTCATCCAAAAATGCAAAGACAAATCTACACCTCACTTCTCTAGTATTTACACCATGAATTAAACAATTACAGGCAACAAACTCCCTTTAATCCGACTTATTCACAGCAGTTACAACAGATCATTCTCAGCCCCATATTTTTCTGTGAAACAACCATCTGTGCAAGACGCTGCATTATCAGAGTAAAGAAATCTGTCTGAAACATGACTGCAACATAACAGATTCTTCATAACTGATGGAGATGAGACGCTGCTTTCCTAACGATTGTCTCGGGGATAGTGCTGTTATTAATAACAATGATGCCATGCTGCAGAGCTATTAATCAATCACTGCTTCGGCGCACAGATATTACTCAGTCCACGCCGTTACGTTTGAGTGACACTTCCCTTCAGCAGCTTCAGCTAATTGTGCTCGAATCTGTTCTGAAGTTTGGGATTTGCATCACATTATGCAAAAACAGGTGTTAGCGTGACAGGAGCATCAGTCAGCTGCTTACAGAGTCAACTTTCCTCAGTGAATCACCTGACAGATTTCAAAATACTCTTGTATTTCTAGCATAGTTTGATATAGTCCACATTTAAAATGCAGCAAGCACAAAATACTCACAATTTGACTTTTTGGAAATGTATTTTGTCATGCAGCCTGTACTAACAAACACAAGGAGACGAAAAGAAACACAAGACTGCTACTGTAAAGAAGTGTAGCATGAGGCTCATAGACTGTGTTTACAGTGTTAGGAGTGTGAATAAACATGTCACACAGAAGCATTAATCACACACACACATCATTAGTGTGAGAAAATACCTCTAGTCTGGCATATGGCACAATGCATCAGCTCATCATTTACATTATAACACTTCAGATTTCACCTCTGACCAGCGTGAAACTTCTGAAGTTTGAAAGACGCAGGATTTATTCACACAATATTCATCATGCATCACCATATCCATGTGCGTTCAGCTCAGCGTAATAGATAGTATTTTAGGAAGCAAAATAAATTAACTGTCTTGTACCTTTGTCACTTTTTACTCACAAGTTGACGGATAAACCGCAATATTACATGGGTAAATCAAATTTTAAGCAATCTGACCGTGACACTGATCAAATGACTTCAAACAATTTGACCTCAAAGAAAAACCTGAATACATCAGAAGATTATCTACACTCTAAAACATCTTGATGGGTTGAGCCACTTGGGTCATTTTTTGGGGTTATTTTTCCAGTGTTTGGGTAGTTTCTGTGTCACCCAGATCCTGGATCAGGTGTAACAACCCAGTGTTTGGGTGGTTTTTGCGTTACGCAGATCCTGGGTCAGACGTAACAACCCAGTGTTTGGGTAGTTTTTGCGTTACGCAGATCCTGGGTCAGACGTAACAACCCAGTGTTTGGGTAGTTTTTGCGTTACGCAGATCCTGGGTCAGGTGTAACAACCCAGTGTTTGGGTAGTTTTTGCGTCACGCAGATCCTGGGTCAGACGTAACAACCCAGTGTTTGGGTGGTTTTTGCGTTACGCAGATCCTGGGTCAGACGTAACAACCCAGTGTTTGGGTAGTTTTTGCGTCACGCAGATCCTGGGTCAGACGTAACAACCCAGTGTTTGGGTAGTTTTTGCGTTACGCAGATCCTGGGTCAGACGTAACAACCCAGTGTTTGGGTAGTTTTTGCGTTACGCAGCTCCTGGGTCAGATGTAACAACCCAGTGTTTGGGTAGTTTTTGAATCACGCAGATCCTGGGTCAGACGTAACAACCCAGTGTTTGGATAGTTTTTGCGTTACTCAGATCCTGGGTCAGGTGTAACAACCCAGTGTTTGGGTAGTTTTTGCATCACGCAGATCCTGGGTCAGACGTAACAACCCAGTGTTTAGGTAGTTTTTGCTTTACGCAGATCCTGAGTCAGATGTAACAACCCAGTGTTTGGGTAGTTTTTGCGTTACGCAGCTCCTGGGTCAGAAGTAACAACCCAGTGTTTAGGTAGTTTTTGCTTTACGCAGATCCTGAGTCAGATGTAACAACCCAGTGTTTGGGTAGTTTTTGCGTTACGCAGCTCCTGGGTCAGAAGTAACAACCCAGTGTTTAGGTAGTTTTTGCTTTACGCAGATCCTGAGTCAGATGTAACAACCCAGTGTTTGGGTAGTTTTTGCGTTACGCAGCTCCTGGGTCAGAAGTAACAACCCAGTGTTTAGGTAGTTTTTGCGTCACGCAGATCCTGGGTCAGACGTAACAACCCAGTGTTTAGGTAGTTTTTGCTTTACGCAGATCCTGAGTCAGATGTAACAACCCAGTGTTTGGGTAGTTTTTGCGTTACGCAGCTCCTGGGTCAGAAGTAACAACCCAGTGTTTAGGTAGTTTTTGCTTTACGCAGATCCTGAGTCAGATGTAACAACCCAGTGTTTGGGTAGTTTTTGCGTTACGCAGCTCCTGGGTCAGAAGTAACAACCCAGTGTTTAGGTAGTTTTTGCGTCACGCAGATCCCGGGTCAGACGTAACAACCCAGTGTTTAGGTAGTTTTTGCTTTACGCAGATCCTGAGTCAGATGTAACAACCCAGTGTTTGGGTAGTTTTTGCGTTACGCAGATCCTGGGTCAGACGTAACAACCCAGTGTTTGGGTAGTTTTTGCGTTACGCAGCTCCTGGGTCAGATGTAACAACCCAGTGTTTGGGTAGTTTTTGCGTTACGCAGCTCCTGGGTCAGAAGTAACAACCCAGTGTTTAGGTAGTTTTTGCGTTACGCAGCTCCTGGGTCAGATGTAACAACCCAGTGTTTGGATAGTTTTTGCGTTACACAGATCCTGGGTCAGAAGTAACAACCCAGTGTTTAGGTAGTTTTTGCGTTACACAGATCCTGGGTCAGACGTAACAACCCAGTGTTTGGGTAGTTTTTGCGTTACACAGATCCTGGGTCAGACGTAACAACCCAGCGTTTGGGTAGTTTTTGCGTTACTCAGCTCCTGGGTCAGACGTAACAACCCAGTGTTTGGGTAGTTTTTGCGTTACACAGTTCCTGGGTCAGATGTAACAACCCAGCGTTTGGGTAGTTTTTGCGTTACTCAGCTCCTGGGTCAGATGTAACAACCCAGTGTTTGGGTAGTTTTTGCGTTACTCAGCTCCTGGGTCAGATGTAACAACCCAGTGTTTGGGTAGTTTTTGCCTTACACAGATCCTGGGTCAGACGTAACAACCCAGCGTTTGGGTAGTTTTTAACCCAGTGTTTTTAGAGTGTAGAATGCCTGATGTTGTTCACATATGTGGAATATTTCTTACATACCTATAAAAAGAAAATATGCAAAAACAATGTCTCATCATGTTTTTGTGGCCATTCACTGTCAGAGTTTGTTACAAATATGCAAGAAAAAAAGAAAAACAGCTC
This sequence comes from Chanodichthys erythropterus, assembly GCF_024489055.1. Classification (NCBI taxonomy): domain Eukaryota; kingdom Metazoa; phylum Chordata; class Actinopteri; order Cypriniformes; family Xenocyprididae; genus Chanodichthys; species Chanodichthys erythropterus. The sequence goes on along the minus strand of NC_090239.1, from coordinate 1,633,633 downwards.
AATAGTTACACTGTAATAATATGAGTTACACTCTTAAAAATAAAGGTTCCAAATCAGGTTTTTTTTAGCAGTGATTCCATAGAAGAACCATTTCTGTTTCCCCAAAAAACCTTTCACTGATCAGTTCTTTAAAGGACCATTTTAAAGAACCTTTTGTGGAATAGAAAGATTGCATGAATGTTGAAGTTTCTTCATTAAACCAAAGATGCAATAAAGAACATTTATTTTTAAGTGTGTCTTAATTGAAAGAAAAAAGTCAGAAGAGCTGTGAGATAAAAAGTCCCAATTACCTTTTATTCTGAGGCGGAAACAAGCTTCCACAGAACGATGAGTTGATGTAAGATGAACGTGGAGCAGCACAACACAACAAAACCTGTAGTTTGTCAAAACAGCCCTCCAACTAACCAATCACATCGCAGGGATACCTAAGACCACCGGCATAATAACAAGGACACAATCTCCGGCCCTCGCCTGTCCTGCACTGAATGACAGTTCCCAGGGTGTCTTTTGGGAATAAACACAAAACACACAATGTCTGTCTTTGTAGCGCTAACTCATCCAGACAGGAGGGCCTCGGGGAGCAGACGAGACTTCAGCTGTCATTTCTCACTACCTCTCACTCGTTTCCTCCGTTTCCCACTCTCTCTTCCTAACAGCGTAATGGAGATGAGGTGAGATTATGAGTGGAAAAAGAGTAGGGAATGTTTTCTCGAAGCTTTGCCAAAAAAATTAAATCTGTTTAGACTACAATCATCATAAAACAGATGAACATAAAGCACGTGCTTACCCTAAAACACACCTGAAATAATGATTCTCACAACATTCTTTAAAAAAATTGAGTTTTCACAGCGATGTTGAAGTTACCCAGAAGGTTTAAGGTTCTTCACTATTTATTCTAAATGATTTATCGCTGCACATTTTTGCTTTAAATTCATATTCCTCATAATCTTGAATCAGAATATCTTCTCCTTCCTCTTGCAGCATCTCTTCTCTTCTCTGAAGACGAGGGCGGGGCAACCTGTCACTCACATGACATCCACCAATAGCAAACCACAACCATACAATCAATTCCCCACAGACAAAATCAAGCCCCGCCCTACATTTGTTCTTGTTTGAGAAGTGTTTTACTCGGATATATGTCACAATAAGGAAGGAAAGATTAGCGCAACTTCCATCTCATGCCGACTTTAAACTAGAAATTTCCTATTTCCCATTTCATGATTACGAGCTCGTCACATTCAAGTGCTTTGTTGCCAGAAATAACAGGAATCATGCAGGACACCAGGTATATTCTTGCCTATTTATTGGGAAAATCGTATTAAATCAAATTAATTTGATATTTAGCGTCCCATTCATTGACAACAATATAAACATTCACTGCGCAATCTGTAATTTCTGTAAAAATACAGGGTATTTTTGCTGTGTATAAACATACAATATGCTTCAAATGGTTATTCATATATGTAAATATGCAATATGCATATATGTAAATAAGGCTGTTGTGGAAAAACTAATAAAGAATATTAGTCACAGCAGCAATCGTTCTTCCCTCGGCCATGTTGAAAGTTTATGGCCTGCCAAACTCGGGAACTTGAGGGGGCGTTCACATCCAATTTTTAACTAGTAAACTCGTAATTCCGATAGTATGTGAAGGTAGTATAAGCTAGATGAAGCAAAAATTAATATAAAAAATAAATAAAAAGTCCACAACTAAATAAATATATTAAAGGATTAGTCCCCTTTTAAATAAAATTTCCAACTTTTAAATATAATTTACTCATAATTTACTCACCTCCATGTCATCCAAGATGTTCATGTCTTTCTTTCTTCAGTCGAAAGTTTAGTTTTTTTCCTTAAGTAGAATAGGGAAGGTGTAGGACATACAGCGTAAGCTTTTTGAAGAATACGGAAAGCTGAAGCACGTGCAAGGCGATAATTTGTGTTTATAAAGTATATACAGTTGTATTTTTTTTTAAATGGCTGATGGTTTCTCTAGATAAGACTCTTATTCCTTGTCTGGTATCATTTAAAGCTCTTTGAAGCTGCACTGAAACTGTAATTTTGACCTTCAACCGTTTAGTGCCCATTGAAGTCCACTATATGGAGAATAATCCTGGAATGTTTTCATCAAAAACCTTAATTTCTTTTCGACAGAAGAAAGAAAGACATAAACATCTTGGATGACATGAGGGTGAGTAAATTATCAGGAAATTTTTATTTAAAATTGGACTAATCCTTTAAGTATAAATATTCATTATCGAAAGATATCAGTAAATCAAAATGAATTAAAATAATATTAAATTTAATTCATTAAAAGTATGTGGGTCGATGACAATTACGGTTTCAAATCATGCATCCCTATAAAATAAATCATGCAACACTAAGATGTAAGACTAGATGTTATTTATAAATAAATACATAAAAAAATATCAAAATCACTTTCATACTGAAGCTTGCATTGCAATAGCAGAGACCGGGGCTAGTTGTCACAAAGTCTGCATCTACATCAGTTTTACTCTAGCACTGTGTGTTGGCTTCAAACATCATAAAATTTAACATGATGAATTGATAACTTCTTTCTATTTTTATAACTGTTTTATCAGTTTTGCACGCAGCTTAGCCTCATAAATGCATCATAAATACAAATGCTTTGTTTTTTGTTCCAAACAACAACAGAAAAAAATCGCAAAGCAATGCCATTTGGTTCCACTGTGACAACATGCCCCACTATATGAGGTATATATGAACCAAATTGTTGTTAATGGCAGCAGCGTTGGAAACGTTAAACTGCATTTTTGCAGTCAAGACTTTAAAAGGTGTTTGTCGATACTTTAAAAATATAGGCTACCCTTACAATGCTGCAGTTCATCAGATAATTTCATCAGTTGAATTTGCAAGTAGATAAACACCCAAAATAATGCACTGATTTAAAGCAGACAGACGGCGGAGAAACTCACGTCTCTGAAGCGGTTCCAGTGCTTGACCGTGCGGCTGTACTGGTGGACGGTGGAGAGCCACTGCTGCTCATCCTCCATGAAATTACCGCCGCCGATCTCTCGCGCTTCCCTCGCGCTCATCAGAGACGCGCTCAGTGTCACGAGCAGCAGCTGAACAACAGATAAACCTCTCATCATGATCCGTTTCTCACGAATAAACACGAGAGAGATCCGAGGCGATGGTCTGATATCTGCTCAGGTGACGCGCAACGGTCGAACTGAATAAATGAGAGAGCGCGCGGGCGCGCGTGCGCTGCGGCAACAGCATCTGTGCGCATCCGTCGATGAACTGAGGCAATTAAATTAATCAATTAATGCTGACATTCACGAAATAGCGTCTTCAATTCGGTTCGATAAAAATAAGGAATAAAATAGTATAATATTACCATTTTTACACATTTAGCATAGTAATCTCATGGAATAACATACAGCCTAGTTACTAACGTTATTGGATATAGATATGTTAACCTATATGTTCAACATTTATGTGTATTATATATATATATATATATATATATATATATATATATATATATATATATATATATATACACACACACAAACTCGATTCCAAAAAAGTTGGGACACTGTACAAATTGTGAATAAACACAGAATGCAATGATGTGGAAGTTTCAAATTTTAGTATTTTATTGAGAATACAACATAGATGACATATCAAATGTTTAAACTGAGAAAATGTATAATTTTAAGGGAAAAATAAGTTGATTTTAAATTTCATGGCATCAACACATGGGACAAGGCCATGTTTCCCACTGTGTGGCATCCCCTCTTCTTTTTATAACAGTCTGTTAATGTCTGGGGACTGAGGAGACAAGTTGCTCAAGTTTAGGAATAGGAATGTTGTCTCATTCTTGTCTAATACAGGCTTCTAGTTGCTCAACTGTCTTAGGTCTTCTTTGTCGCATCTTCCTCTTTATGATGCACCAAATGTTTTCTATGGGTGAAAGATCTGGACTGCAGGCTGGCCATTTCAGTATCCGGATCCTTCTTCTACGCAGCCATGATGTTGTAATTGATGCAGTATGTGGTCTGGCATTGTCATGTTGGAAAATGCAAGGTCTTCCCTGAAAGAGACGACATCTGGATGGGAGCATATGTTGTTCTAGAACTTGGATATACCTTTCAGCATTGATGGTGCCTTTCCAGATGTGTAAGCTGCCCATGCCTGTCACGGAACAGAAAGGCAAAAGGAAGATCCAAGTGCAGCAAAGGGGTTTTATTAAGGGCAATTCCAAAAGGCGTAATCCAGAGTACAGGCAGGGGTCAGCATCCAAACAACAGTCCAAAAATAAAACAAGAAACGAGAAAACTACCAACCAACAAGGAAAAAAACAGGGAACAGACCAAGGATGACATCAAACAATGAACCACAAGAACAGACAGAAATAACTCAGATTAAATACACAGACACTAATGACAAAATAACAAACAGCTGACTGCAATGGCGAATAGTGATTAGTCCGAGGAGTATGTATGGGAAATGTAGTTCATGAAATGGGTGAAACAGAGAGTCCGGGAAGGAGTCTCACAGGTGATCGTGACATTACCCCCCCTCAAAGGAGCGGCTACCAGACGCTCCACCAGACAACAAACAAAAACACAAAAAACTCAGGAGGGAGGTGGACCGGAGGAGGATCAGGGGGAGGGATGGTGGGCCAGATCCCGGGTACCTCACTGAACACCAGGGCGGTGCTGGAGGAACTGACCAGGCGGGCGCTGGCAGGCTTGGAGTCCTGACTGATTTCCAGGGCGGCGCTGGAGGAACCGACCAGGCTGGTTCCAGCGGCTCGGACGGCCCGGGCAGTGGCGGCAAGACAGAAGGCTTGGATGACGGCGGCAGGGCTGAGGGTCTGGGCGGCGGCGGCGGAAGGGCAGAAGGTCTGGGCGGCGGCGGCAGGGCGAGGCGCTTAGTTGGCGCCGGCAGGGCGAGGCGCTTCGTTGGCGCCGGCAGGGTGAGGCGCTTCGTTGGCCTCCGCCTATGAGAGTGAGGCGGTGGCTCACCCAAAATGGACTCACTGGCTGGAGCGGGCTCTGGAGCGGATTCGCTAGCTGGAACGGGCTCTGGAGCGGACTCACTGGCTGGAGCGGACTCACTGACTGGAGCGGACTCACTGACTGGAGCGGACTCACTGACTGGAGCAGACTCACTGACTGGAGCAGACTCACTGGCTGGAGCAGACTCACTGGCTGGAGCGGACTCACTGACTGGAGCGGACTCACTGGCTGGAGCGGACTCACTGGCTGGAGCGGGCTCTGGGATGGACTCACTGACTGGATCAGACTCTGGTGTGGACTCACTGACTGGAGCGGGCTCTGGAGTGGACTCACTGGCTGGAGCGGGCTCTGGAGTGGACTCACTGGCTGGAGTGGGCTCTGGAGTGGACTCACTGGCTGGAGCGGGCTCTGGAGTGGACTCACTGGCTGGAGCGGGCTCTGGAGTGGACTCACTGGCTGGAGCGGGCTCTGGAGTGGACTCACTGGCTGGAGCGGGCTCTGGAGTGGACTCGCTGGCCGGAGCGGGCTCTGGAGTGGACTCACTGGCCGGAGCGGGCTCTGGAGTGGACTCGCTGGCCGGAGCGGGCTCTGGAGTGGACTCGCTGGCCGGAGCGGGCTCTGGAGTGGACTCGCTGGCTGGAGCGGGCTCTGGACCCTGACGGCCGAAGGAAACCTTCTTCCTTCTCCTCCTCCTCGCTTTACCGGGGTGACGCTGAGGTTCAGTGCCCACCTCCCCGGTGACTTCAGGGACGGATTCATGGTCAGGGGCATGCACACTGCCTGGTTGACTTGGTGAGGCCCCATCTACCCGGTAGCGAAGATAGGCGGCGAATCTCCAGAAATCCAAGTTCTGTAATCCCTCCATCTCACACCGAGGTAGAGGATCGTCAATGCAGCCATTAAAGATATCCTTCAGCGCCGCATCGTTGTACCTCAGCCCCACCGCCATCGTCCAAAAGACCTTGGCAAAGCATCCTACCTCTTCACCCTCCTGGCGTAACGCCATCACTGCTCCAAGCAGAGCCACACGCTCCCTGCATGTGCCTGATAAAATAGTCCTCGTGCTGCTGGATCTTAAGGGGTGGTTCATTCTGTCACGGAACAGAAAGGCAAAAGGAAGATCCAAGTGCAGCAAAGGGGTTTTATTAAGGGCAATTCCAAAAGGCGTAATCCAGAGTACAGGCAGGGGTCAGCATCCAAACAACAGTCCAAAAATAAAACAAGAAACGAGAAAACTACCAACCAAAACGGGAGAACAAGGAAAAAAACAGGGAACAGACCAAGGATGACATCAAACAATGAACCACAAGAACAGACAGAAACAACTCAGATTAAATACACAGACACTAATGACAAAATAACAAACAGCTGACTGCAATGGCGAATAGTGATTAGTCCGAGGAGTATGTATGGGAAATGTAGTTCATGAAATGGGTGAAACAGAGAGTCCGGGAAGGAGTCTCACAGGTGATCGTGACAATGCCACACGCACTCATGCAACCCCATACCATCAGAGATGCAGGCTTCTGAACTGAGCGCTGATAACAACTTGGGTTGTCCTTGTCCTCTTTAGACCGGATGACATGGCGTCCCAGATTTCCAAAAAGAACTTCAAATTTTGATTCATCTGACCACAGAACAGTTTTCCACTTTGCCACAGTCCATTTTAAATGAGGCTTGGTCCAGAGAAAACACCTGCGCTTCTGGATCATGTTTAGATATGGCTTCTTTTTTGACCTATAGAGTTTTAGCCGGCAATGGCGAATGGCACGGTGGATTGTGTTCACGACAATGTTTTCTGGAAGTATTCCTGGGCCCATGTTGTGATTTCCATTACAGTAGCATTCCTGTGATGCAGTGCCGTCTAAGGGCCCGAAGATCACGGGCATCCAGTATGGTTTTCCGGCCTTGACCCTTACGCACAGAGATTGTTCCAGATTCTCTGAATCTTTGGATGATATTATGCACTGTAGATGATGATTTTGTGGCAAAAATCAACTCCGACTCTACTGCATAAGAGACAAACACGTCCAATTGTCTTTAAAGCTTTTATTTCTTGCAAGAAAGGTCAGACAGGTCATACAGAAACACAAGTAGCTGCAGAGTGTAAGACCAAGAACGAAAGCTTCCCCTCACTTTTATATTTCTAACCTCCAAGGCCGAAACCTCTGTCCTTTTACCATATTTGGAACATCCCTTAGTGGCTGTAACTTTCCACACATAGTTAGCACAGACATGTTTTAAACATACATCTTGCATTTCCCCATACCATATCTTGCTCTTTCTATTTCCAACATCTATGTTAACACTGTTAAACATTACCACTTAAGCCATCATCATATCATGTTCCATAAGCATCATATTTCACAAGAATACAGGTAAAAAGCTTATGAAAATTTAAAATTTCCACAACAATGATAACTTCAAACTCTTTGCAATTTGTCTCTGAGAAACTCCTTTCTGATATTGCTCCACTATATTTCGCCGCAGCATTGGGGGAATTGGTGATCCTCTGCCCATCTGGACTTCTGAGAGACACTGCCACTCTGAGAGGCTCTTTTTATACCCAATCATGTTGCCAATTGGCCTAATAAGTTGCAAATTGGTCCTCCAGCTGTTCCTTATATGTACATTTAACTTTTCCAGCCTCTTATTGCTACCTGTCCCAACTTTTCTGGAATGTGTAGCTCTCATGAAATCCAAAATGAGCCAATATTTGGCATGACATTTCAAAGTGTCTCACTTTCAACATCTGATATGTTATCTATATTCTATTGTGAATAAAATATAAGTTTATGAGATTTGTAAATTATTGCATTCCTTTTTTATTCACAAGTTGTACAGTGTCCCAGTGTCCCAACACTGCTTCATGAAGCTTCGGAGCGTTATGAATCTTTTGCGTCGAATCATGATTCGGATCGCGTGTCAAACTGCAAAACTGCTGAAATCACGTGACTTTGGCGCTCCAAACAGCTGATTCGAGAACCTGATTCATAACGCTCCGAATTCATAACGCTTAATTCTTTCTATACTTTATTTTTCATCAACTTGTTTCAGAGTAACTGTATCAGTTATAAACAAACACATTACTCAAATATTAACACACATTAACTACACTCTGAAGATTAAATTAATATATTTTAACTTTCTGACTGTTATTATTAATTCATACATACATATATATATATATATATATATATATATATATATATATATATATATATCGATATTGAACATATAACTGGTTTCTTAGCATTTTCTTTACACAAATTACAAATTCATTGCATTTTCTTGCCCTCTTTTGATTGACAGGATATATTGGCCCTGACTGTTTTTAAATTATCAGACGACAGTGTGAAATTTTGCTTTTATCGGCCGAGACCGATTATTGGCTGAGATATCGGTAATGCATATGTTTTATATATATCTATATATATATATATATATATATATATATATATATATATATATATATATATATATATATATAGGTGAAAAACCTTAACTAAATGTAATTAAAACAAAGTCTAGTGATGGTACCAGTGGTAATTCCATACTTTGATTGATATATATCATGGTATTGAATGACTGCCACATTAAAATCATCATAAATAAGCCTAAACCTATGTGTTTTTCCATGGTACAAAGTACTTCAAAGAATGCAATGGTTATGGTATTGCCATAGTAAATGTCAAAAACATGGTAATACTATGGTATTTTTGTTAGTAATAATAATGCAGGGTGTTCAAATTCTCATTCACCACAGTAACAGATCGTTTCAGCACTATTTAATCTATTTTTAGTGGAATATTTAGTGGAATAAACCAAAGATTAATTTAAAGTTTAATGAGCATATGAGGATTTAATAATCCGAGATTATACCATCATCTACACACAAATCCAGCAAATGTATGTGAAATGGACATGTTCCTCATATAATACAAGAGTTTAAAGATAGATTATTGTGGCATTTCAAAGGTCTGATAACACATTTCTGAACTAGCGACATAAATCAGTCAGTTCTGGAACAGATTATTATTAGTTGCAGGTTTAGATCGAAATCACAATAATCCGCTTTCTCTACAATAATCCATGCAACTCAGTGAAATATAAATAGGTTGTTTAGTAAATCAAACTCCTGCCGGATGTCTGTCAAAACGTACAATTTGGAAACGTTTATTTACAAACATATTCGTGATCATGGAAAATCAATATGGAATTACATTAATAAAGCTGGCAGTTTATCAATAGGACTAGTGTCAAATAATAAACTTGTTATTTATGCAGCATTTGTAAATATGAGGCTACTTACAATTTAAACCCTTAAATGAACATATCTTAAATAAATCTGCCGCCAAACCTGATCGCAGTGACAAGGAAAGCATTGAGTTAAACAAAAGCATCCCAGCAGGTAGCCTTTTACTAATTGCAAATACATCCTCAATATTATGTTTAAACCCTCAGAGAAATCATGTGCTAGTTAACAAACTTCAGATTGAATTGGGTTTATGGTTACATGACATGCGAATATAAAAAGCTTGCACTTCATCAAAGATGTCTGAAGATAATAAATGAGAAGTGTTCATGAATTGTGAGAGGTTGTTAAGACAGCTTGTGAATGAGATGTGGAGGTTGCAGGTGGGCGGAGAATCCTGCATGTGTGAAAGAAGCCCACGGCCTTAACTCAACGCTGATTTATTGAGTGGGAAGATGTGAAATCATGTTAGAGTTCATTGCCTCTATATAGTGAAATAAAAGCGTCTGTTGGCAGCATTATTCAGCTGAAAAAGAAACATTTAGTTCATACGACTCACTGCAAACCTGGAGATGGTGAGAATCGCTGACACTGCATCACTCCTGATAAAGAGAAGAACAGAGAAGAGACATTCAACTTTAAATATAAAAGACCAGAGCGAAGAGTGTTACCTCAATGAGAAAATAAAGCTGCGAGCAGCAATCATTGGGGTTCAAGCACTTTAAGGCCTTTAAGCACATGCATAAAACGGTATAATGTTTTAATTAGCAAGCCTGTAACCATCTCGATCATAGATGGAAAAGACCATTAACAGCAAATACAGGCAATTTACCATAGAAAACATGTGGTTTTTAAAGCTTTGTAACAGTTATCGAAGTTGAGCCAAAAACCTAAGACTAGTTTGCCAAAGTTGTTTTTTGAAATAATCTCCAATATTTAACGAATGATTCGATGGACAGTGGTGGTCCTAGAGGCAAAGTTGCTCAGAATGAGGAGTTCTACCATGTGGTACGAATGTCGTGGACGTGTGCGTAAAATTGTGTGATACACGATTATTTATGCACATGAAAACGTAAGGGCACCTCCTGGTGGCTGATTCGAAATTCTCACAGGCCTCTAGGGCCACGAGTCAAACATGCCTAGCGAGTTTTGTCCCGATCTGCCTCCATTAACCTTGTCTGATAGCTGCTCAAACTTCATTGGCCGATTGCGGACATGTTTTTTTAGATACTTCAGTGTCCTCATAGACAATCATGACACCTCGGACAAAGACACTCTATGCCAATTTTCAAGTCAATCGGACTAACGGTGAAGTAGATATTAGCCATTTTCATGTTTTTTTCCTGTTATAGCGCCACCAAGTGGTCAATCGCCACATCCTTTTTCACACGACCACAGAATGAGCTCTTACATAGACGTGCCAATTTTGGTGAAAATATCTCATTCCGCTCTCGAGTTATAGCCATTTTAGTAAAAGTGGCTCCGCCCACTTTGAACATTTTGGCGGCCCTTAGAGACCGTGAATCGAAATTTCAACCTTTTTTTGATAATTATTGACAATCAGACTCCAGATAATCTCACTACACTAGTTTGGTTCCAATCGGGCCAAAAACCTAGGACTTCACAAAATCTAAATATCCAGAAAAATTTCAAACAGCGAATCCAAGGCGTGCATTTTGTCCGTCTTGAGCAAACAATATCAGACATTTTTTCAATATCAGTTATTTTGACTGCTGTAGCGCCCCCGTCAGGACGATCAGGGCGAGCCTTGGTGACGTTGTAGATGATGTGAGTACTACCAGCCCTCAAAGTTTCAAGTCTCTATGATTAACAGTTTTAGGGGAGAATGCTGATCCTTAGAAATTTTAACAATTACAATAGAGTTTCAGTGCTACACGCTTGAACCCCTAAAAAAAATCCCACCTGATCAGTCTCAGATGTCATTGAGTAAAATGTTTCATTTAAAGGTACATATTGTAGCTTACTTTTGGCCCTCTAGTGGTTACAAACAAAACTGAGTGCATTTTGCAGAAGAACACTTTTTTGGTTGTGCTTCGGCTCTGCGTGACTGTGCGGATGAATATGATTTGATAAAAATTTTGTTAATTTTGAACAAAAAAAGAGTTAGATGAGAATTCTCCCATTCACTTGCAGGACAGGAGGTTTAATGTGGGCAGCGCTGACTCACGAGTTGCTCACTGGTGCTGGCTGACATCAGGACAGGGTGCTGGTCTTCTTCTGACAATTACTGCTGAGCCTTTGAGAAACAGTCTTTTCATGAAAACATCCCCTAAAGAAACTGGTTTCACATCGGCATCTATCTAGAACAGTCAAGTGTGCAAATATTTAATGACTATAAGTAAAAATAGAATAATAAGTTTTAAAATAAAAAAGATGACATTTTTGTTCTTTCCACCAACATGGCCATTATTTTATAAATAGTAAGTGATACAGCATGATCCATCATAAGTATCTCACAGCATGTTTAATTTAGTGACTTTATTAGTTGTCAGAAATAATAAATATGGTTAATATGTGTATATTTTGTCAGTCTTGTTAAAACAAAAATAAAGGCATGCACATCCCAAAAATAGTTTGGTGCAGTCTGTTCAAATTCCAAATCAAGAAAGAGATACTGAGAAAAAAAAAATTGCAGCTGTAATTGCTTGCATTTTCTTTCCTCACATTGGAAATGTGACTGCATTATGGGATACAGTAAGGGTTATTATAGCTAACTAATGCCCAAAGTGTATATATATATATATATATATATATATATATATATATATATATATATATAAAGTGTATGTGAACACTTGAATGCACAGCCTTTCAAAGTATACTTCATTCGACTCGTATGCGTACACAGGCATTCAACGCATGCGCAGTTTTGAGCAATATCTCGCCACGAGTTACATCCCATGTAAACATCTTTGTATTCTTTCATGCTAGAGTTGTATAAATGAGTGTATTTTCTAACCTCTTCACATGTCTCGTCTATATAGGCCTCCATTGTCGCTGTAGCTCGCATGTGTTCCAGCCTGTTCTGTTTATGCAGTTTTTCTTTGACTAACTTGTGAATCGACGCCCCCAGGGCACGTTTGCCACCTTGTGGATAAACTAATTACTGCAAAAAAAATAAATATGCATGTAAATTTTTACGTGCGGTTACAAAAAAGCCCAAATTACACTTCACTTTTTACACGTACGCGAGGGTCGTGGATGATGTGAATTTCGTCATCAGAAGAGTACATAACCACAGTTACGGTGCGTTCCAAACGGGATATATCGCCCTCCGAAGGGCACTTCGGAGTGAAAATAATCATGGCCGCCATATTTAAGGGTCGTTCCAAACCAAAGTGCTCAAAACTGGCCACTTCAAAGGGCCCTTCGAAATGAAGGATTTCGAAGGGAACAACTGATGGACACTTCGGGCCCCCATGATCCTTTGCACAGGGAAGTTGTTTGATGTCACAGAATGGGTACAGGAGGTTAGGAGTTCGATTTTAACTATAAATGTATGTATAATATTTTTCTGTATGACTGTAATATTTAAACGAGTTAGATTTGATACATTATTATGGTCAAAATGACATTGTACTTCAAAAAAAAAAAAAAATACTTTACAACTCATTTATCAGTCCATTCAAATGTTTCAAATACATAGATACAATATAGCCCACATGCGGTAAACCTAAAATAAATAAATAATAACATTAAACAAAAGGCGCAGCTTGCACAATTTATCATCCTTGATTGTCTCGTTAAGATGACGCTGAAGTGCATTCCAAAAGAACAGTTTTTTTTACCCTTACACCCTTCATCCCTTCGAAGCTCTCACTCTGGAGGGTAAACCCTCTGAAGGGATTAGGGCATAGGGATGAGCCCTTCCGAATGGAACGCAGGGTTATTTTGTACGCGCAGGTCGCACATGCGTATTTAAAGGTGCAATATGTAATATTTTCTGTCCGCTAGATGTCGCTAGAGGCCTATTCAAAACAAAGGCGTAGCTTGATGATGGCAAGTTTGAGTGTGGAATCTTGGGACACATGGTCTCCACCTCAACGGCCAGTGGAAAATAATCCGGATAGGGCTCGGGAAGAAATCATGTTCATGGATGCGATTATTAACGTTACTGTAGTGTGAAGCAGAGCAGGAGCGAGTGTTGTGGAGCTGAACGAGGAGCTGGAGCGATTGATCAACACACGCCTCATGAGCAGCGGGACTTTTATTATGACACAGTCACCGGCGCCGGCGCCGCTTTTCCGGTCATGAGTATGAGGAAACGCAGCTCTGTTTATCATATTAGATACATTTGAGAGTGTTGAAAATGATGTTATAACGTTACTCTGTGCGTTCGCTCGGCGGCTGCTGTGAGACACTGTTACACACTGCAGTAAAATAGATCCATTTAATATCATGTTAAATGCTGGATGGCTTGTGTTGATAAATGACATGCAATTAATTTTAAAACGTATAGTATCATGGAAAAAATGCTGTATTACTGTTACTAAAAATAAAGCTGCATCTGATTATGCTATGTTAGCTACTTCACAAAATAGTGTTTTTCTCAGAGGCGTGGTAAAACATGGTACTCGCAAAAAAAATTAAGAAAATTAGATTTAAACAATAAAACTAAACGTGTTGAGCTATATAACAATAATTAGTTTTCTGTCTATAAATATATCAAAATAGTCGTCTATTAAAACATGTAAATATTGGTGTTTCCATGGTTTCTACAAAATAAAACCGGAAACCGAGGGTAACGCGGGTATGACGCCATTGACAGGCGACTCGTCACACGTCCCAGAGCCTTGGTTAAAATTGCAATTTTCTCATGATTTACAAATAGTTGCAAACATTTGGGATATTGTAAGTACTCAAGTAAACAAACTATATAACACTGGCCTAGTGATTTTTGGATATTTTACTACAAAAATCTTACATTACAACTCAAATTAAGTATACTTTGGGATCAATCCGGCAGTGCACATACTCTTCTGATGGCGAAATTCACATCATGCGCGCTGTACGTGTAAAAAGTGAAGTGTACTTTGGACTTAAGACTAAAACCAAAGAAATTTTGTTACTTGAAATAAAAAAAACATGAAATGAAATGAAATAAAAATAATAAAAATGAGATAAATATATTTATAACAAAAAAAAAAAGAAAATCACAAAATTTTAACTAACATTTAAATGAAATGGAAAATATAAAAATTAAAAAAAACATATATATATATGCATATATACACAAACACACATATATTAGTGCTGTCAAATCAATTAATTGCATCTAACATAAAATATATACACACACACACACACACACACACATATATATACTTTCATGCTAGATGTGGTTAATCATCGATTTGACAGCACTGATATATGTATACATATATGCAAGTTTAAAAACCACAGTAAAGAGACAGATCAACCCACAATCATGTGCAGATTCACAAACAAACTGTTTTTCCAAAAGCACAAAGTTTTATTTTTCACGCTGTGATCAGCAGTGAGTCGAGGGGATTGCTGACGCTCTTGAGATTTCTGCGTCCCAGAAGATCTGAGTCATGAGTCGACCCTTGACCTCTGACGCATTTGGAGGACCTGTTCAAAAATCAGACAACTTACCTTCAAATCATGTCATACTGTGAGTCAATCTAAATCTGATTAGTCAAGATCTCTAGCGAGAGATGACCGTGAACGATCAGATCTGCTTCATTTACTCGTGTCCTGTGTGCTTTCTTAATATCTCACATATAAAGACACGCTCAACTTAATGAGGTTTGATCAAATATCAAACAAGCTGTGAATGACAGTCATACTTTTGAAATAAAGTGGAGATAATTCAGAGACAGATTCATAGTGTCACTTACAGTAATACACTCCTGTCTTGATTAAACTCATGATCTCATCTGCGCTGAAAGCATCAGTGCATTTATAATGAGCCGCTAATTACATCCTGGCAAACAACCATTTTTAGCTGAACTATTTCCAAATATGTGAACTATTATACTGCATTTATTCATTAGCATAAATCTCAGCTCTTCTCCAGCAAGAGGAGAATCTGAGCTCAAATCTCATTAACTTACAAATGAGCATCTCTGTGAGAGCGTGTCGACTGTGAACGCGTCTCTCTCTCTCTTCATCCTCTCAGGAGACTCTCTGGCTCTGATGAAGACATTGTGCTGACCTTTAACACACACACACACACACACAAGCCTGAGAAAGCAGCTCACACCCATGAGAGAGACTGAAAGAGAAGCATTTTGGGTCCAAATTCAGCTTTAACTCGTGGCTCTGCCTGCATGCTAAGTGTGTGTGGGTTTATTTCTCTGCAGAGACTCCCTTTACTTTATATAAAGACACGTTTAACTGTAGACTTTCAGTGTTGTCGAGCAAATTGCTACATTAAGAATGTTTTATATATTATATTATTTATTATATGCTTAGTTTATATACTATATATATACACATATATGTTTATATAGATAATAAACATCGATCAGGCATAATGACCTTATGACCTTAAAACCCACTAACAGGTGCCGTGATGAAGAGATGATCAGTGTTATTCACTTCACCTGTCATAATGTTACGCCTGATCACATATTTCTTTTGAATAAAACATCATATTAACCTGAAGAGTGACACATTTTCTCTTTCTGGACTGACTTGATGTTTCTTCATTCCATTTTAGAGCATCTCAGAGCAAACAGCTTTATTTTAACCTTATAGCGCCACCTGCTGGACACTGACTGACAGCACTGCAAAACAAACAAGACTTCAACAGAAGACGTTTAACAGTGGTCCACTCGGGGCCTCAAGATGACTGACATTTTGAATAGTAATCTCACCAACTTTTGAATCAACACTAGAGCGCCACCACCAGTTTAAAATGATTATAACTTTTGAACAATTTGTTCTAGAAAAATGAAACTCAAAAATGATTAACTGGAGCCATTTCACTTTAGCAAAAGACACAGAGCAAGCTTGTGATAACTTTAAAACTTCAATAATACAGACAATTAACAAGTTTACAAAAATTAAACAAAAGAGGCAGAATACAAAAATTAATTTACCGTGGCTCACAGATGAATTATGGCAACTTATGAAAAAACGGGATGCAGCATTAAAAAGAGCTATAAAATCTAAATTAACTACAGACCATCTGATATACAAAAGCTTACGAAATAAAGTTATATCACAGATAAGAAAGACTAAGGCAAATTATTTTTTAGACCATATTCAACAAGCACACGGGAATACTCAAAAGTTGTGGAAAACAATTGATACATTAATGGGTAAAGATCAATATCAAAATGAAAAGATAGAGTTGACAATAAATGGAGAAATCCTAAAGGATAATGTAGATGTAGCAAATAGTTTTAACTGTTATTTTATTATGTTTAGAACTACAATGAAAATTTAATGTCAGTGATATTCCAGAAAACTTAGCCAATAATCAACAAGGTCTTAAATTTGACTGCATTAATGAACTGAAAGCACATCAAATCATCTCAAGTCAAGTCACCTTCATTTATATAGCGCTTTTTACAATGCAGATTGTGTCAAAGCAGCTTTACATTGATAATTGGAATATAATTTTTCCTTTTAAAGAATAGTGTCAATGCAGGCAGATCAAAAGCACTGTTGAATAAATGTCAAGGATACTGTTGAATATCAAATGTCAAGTCAAATTAAATTAAATTAGGGCTGCACGATTAATTGTATTTTATCACGATATCTGCTTCTCTCGATTGATTTTAAATAATCGTCACGATTTTGGCCCGCTCTATGAAAATGAACATAATTTGGAAATATTGGAAGTAATATTAGGAATTTCGCTGTTTTATCTTTTTATCTCTTTTCATAATGTTGATCAGCTAGAAATTATTTTTCTTTGCTTTACGAATTTGCCGGGCAATTTGAATCTGGTTTGTCTTATTGCAAACGAATTGTGTTGCTTTAAAATCTAATGTGAATACATATTACAAAGCGCTCACCAAAACCATGTTTTGTATTGATTTACCATCTAACGAAGTTATCATAGTTGGTTAAATTTAAGTCTTTGTGCCACCTACAGGCCTTTCGGGTGAAGTGTAGGTTGGTAAAGAACTTGCAAAATAGCCATAGTTACATTACTCTTTTGATAGAATAAACATGATTAATAATCTCCTCTCTGTCTAATTCAAAGGCAAAAGATAACTGGGGAGTTAACACAAGGTGCGTCCCAATTCGCGTACTTGTGCACTATTCTATGACGTTTTTAAGTACAAATAGTGCAGTAGTGCGTTCACACAGAAAATTCCAAAAAGAAAAAGTACACTTTAAATACCCGGATGATGCATTAAATTAACGGAAAAAACGAAGTGTGGAATGTTGGACACTTCATGCACTCAACTGTTGCAGCTTTAATTACGTAGTGGAGGGGAAGTGAGGATCGGACTCCATTGTGAAATGACAAAATAACCTTATACAATTCACACACTACATGTGCACTAGTACATAGTGTATAAGTGCATAGTGTATAGTGCGTCATTTGGGACGCAACTACATTCTTTTTAAAACAGCATAAGGACTGTCTCACGTACCCAATTACCTGCATTATTAATCAATCTTTATTGGACAGCGTGTTTCCCTCAGCCTTTAAAACAGCGATAGTAATACCTATATATAAAGGTGGAGAGAAGAAAGAGATCAGCAACTATCGGCCGATAAGCATTCTGCCAGCTGCCTCGAAAGTAATTGAACAACTTGTGGCACATCTCAACAGTAAAAAACTCCTGCACCCAATGCAATTTGGGTTCAGGAGCGATTACTCGACAGAGGAGGCTTGTTGCTATCTCATAGAAACCATGAAGTATTGTTATCAAAGCTTACAAAATTCAATCTCTCTGACATTGCATTAAAATGGTTACAATCATACATTTCCGAAAGAAAACAATGTGTTCGTATTGATGATAAATTATCAACTTTGAGACCTTGTACAGTAGGAGTTCTGCAGGGTTCAATTTTGGGACCATTGCTACTTTGCCTGTATATCAATGACTTACCAACAATTTGCGAAGATGTAGAGATATAAATGTATGCCGATGACACGGTCATATATACCCATGGCTGATAAGCTCTCATTAGCACTTGATAAAATTGCTCAATGGCTACAAAACTCATGCCTGACACTAAATACTAAAAAAAACAGTGACAATGTATTTCAGTAAGAAACAAATTTGTGGCCCTCAGCTTAGTATATCAGGGCAAACTATTAATAATGTCAAGGAAGTCAAGTATTTGGGAATGTATTTAGACTCAACCTTGTCCTTCAATAAACATGTTAAACATCTAAGTAATTTAGTATTGCCAATTTTAGACATATTTGAAACTCTCTAAACATAGAGGCTTCAAAGGTATTTCTCCATGCCATGATTTTTTCACATTTACAATATTGTCTTACCTGCTGGTCACAGGCTGCTAAAACATTACGAAAGAAACTGGAAAGACTTTTTAAACATTCTTTAAAAGTATTTGACAAAAGATCATTGAATTACCATCATTGTAATATATTAAATAGATATAAATTGTTAAATTTTGTTCATATGATCTATTATTCTGAAATGCGACTGTTGTTTAAAATCTTGCGTAACACCGCTGCCCGTCCATTAAGAGAATTTTTTCAGTTTCGTTCGGATCAAATGACTAGAATATCCCGTTCATCTGTAAATTCCAATCTGATCATCCCTCTTAAACACAGTGCAATGGGACAATCTTCTTTCTCATTTACTGCGGCAAAAAAGTGGAACTCGCTACCGGTTGAGCTTAAAACATGTCCCAACTACCACACTTTCTCATATGGTTTAAAACAATGGTTATTGAGCAAACAGACATGTCAACATTAACATTAATGTCTATATTAACATTTATCAAATAAGAGCTGGACTATATTGTTAGATTTTTAACTCTATATTTTAGTGGCTAGTGTTATTGATGAATTGAAATTGTGTATTTTTATTGGGGAGTCTTACTGATGAAATTAATTTGACTGCTGTTGTTATTGCTGAACTGAAGTGCTCATGATAATTCTAGAGGGTATTGGTTTTATGAAATTTGTGTATGCTACATTTTTTTTTTAGAGAAATTGTTTATCTAGTGACCTGCCCAAGGACTACAGATGGATATTAGCTAATAGCTAAATCTGGTACAGAGCATCTTCTCTCTGCTTGAGATTAATGTTTTTCTGTGCATTGTCCTTGATAAATAAATAAATAAAATAAAAATAAAATAAAATTAGTTCAGAGTCTGTATCTCAGCCAAACTTTGATTAATCTAAATAAAACTCGGTAGGCTTCATCAACCCCATGATCTGAAGGTCCATGCCAAAGTTGGAAACAGCACCACCTATGGGTCATGAGATGCTAAAAATGGCTATTTTTGCTAATAACTTTTGAACAGTTTGTCAGAAAGTCGTGATTTATGGATTCCTCGAGTCATGCCAAATCCGTGGATATGGATTGGCAAAGTCATAATCATTTGTCATTAAAATATGACAAAACAAGCATGAAAATCAGCTAAAAATAACTTATTTTAATCCTCTCAAAAAGAACCAGGACATGTGTTTAATGAATATACATGTCTATGTCAAACTCTAAAATATTTTATGGCACAGAAATCAAGTAAAATGTGTATATATATATATATATATATATATATATATATATATATATATATATATATATATATATATATATATATATATATAATATTATATTATATATATGCATGGATATATGTATAGTGTGTTTTTTTTACACTAATGCCGTTCCAAATCCCTGACTTTCTTTCTTCATATAATGAAAGCACTGAGTAAACAGGAGCAGTTAAAACTCCAGAATGGATCCAAAAAACACTGTTAAAGTAAAAAAAACACACACTTACTGTGATACTTTTTTTTTTTTCATGATACTTTGATGAATAAAAACACTGGGAAAAGGCCCAAAAATATTGATGACATCATTCTGCACTCCATTTTTTTTCTCCATTGAAATGCTCTTATTCATATTTACAATGCATGACAACAATAAATGATTCTCAATCAATAATTTGGAGCCATTTATAAGTCTTTCAGTATGTGAGTGTGTAACCGTCCCATCATGAGAACGTGACGTGTCCCACAGAGGAATAGTATCCCGTGCCGTCAGTGGAGAACCTCTGAGAGATCTGCACCGAGTTCAGCTCAAACGCTCCGAAATAAAACTCTCCGAACATCTGCAGAGAGACACAGAGAATCTTCATTTAGAAGCCAGTTATTATTCAGGGTGAAATTCATAAATATTTGCATGAAAGGATCAGAAACAAAATGATCTGAACATTAATTACATAAACACAGAACTCATGTGTGCTGTGTGTTCTTTCACGTTTGCGTTTCTGCTCTAAAATGTGATGAAACTATTACAGAAGATGTATTAAATAACTTCATTCCATATTTTTTTTTTAGCCAACATTCACAGGAGTTGTTTTCCCATTTAACGGAACATCAGTTCTGAGAAAAAACAGGCGTAGTTGTTTCTGGACAGAACAGCCTGAGTGTGTTTGTGAGAGAGAAGTGTTTACAAAATAATGTGCTGTTCCGCTGACTGCCAACAGGAGGCGACAGACACAGTTAAAGTAACCACACTTGTGTTTTTGTTTTTACAGCTATCATGCAATACCATGTTAATGTGGACACATGATGTTTTTTTACATGCACTATGGTAAGTAACAGCATGGATTATCACATTAAATACAATTAATGATGAAAATAAGTGTAATATGAGTATAATTATCATTCAGTACTGTGATGTTATCAAGATGCCATCACTGTATCATGCTATTGTCAGAGTTTTTGTAATGGCGGATGCATTTACTGCGAATAAATGCATTTACTGCGAATAAATGCATTTACTGTGAATAAATGCATTTACTGTGAATAAATGTTGCTCATCAGTGTGAATGTTGGTGTAATACTCAAATAAATCATTCTATCTCATATCCTCCCATGTTGAAATCATGTATCCTGTCTGGACTGATAAGACTTTGTATTGCATGTGAACTAAAAGTACTATTCAAATGTTTGAGGTCAGTATGATCAAAAAATCAAAAATACAGTAAAAATAGTTAAATATTTTTACAATTCAAATCAGCTGTTTTCTCTGTGAATATATAGTAAAATATAATTTATATCCAGTTATCAAAGCTGAATTTTCAGCATCATTACTCCAGTCTTCAGTGTCACATGATGCTTCAGAAATCATTCTAATATGCTGATTTGCTGCTCAAGAAACATTTTTTATTAATATCAGTGTTGAAAAAAGTTGTGCTGCTTCATATTTTTGTGGAAACTGTCAAAAATTGTATTTTTCAGGATTCTTTGATGAACAGAAAATTCAAAAGAACAGCATTTATTTGAAATAGAATCTTCAAAATTATAAATGTTTCTTTTGAACTTTTGATTTGTGCTAAAGAAAATGTTGTTGGACCTGGGCCAATCTGAAGACCTGAGATCACATTTCTCACCTGTAAGATGTTTCTTGCATTAAAAGCTTCTCGATCTTTATTATTCGGTCTTCCTGAAGCTCCTTTATCCTCCGCTGAGAGAAACACAGAACAGGTCAGAGATTAAGAGCGTTCTCACACCTGAATAGTTTGTTTCAGAACCTGCTGCATTTTCTCCCTTAGTTCGAATCGTTTATGCATATATGAACACGGCTGTCTTCCAGAGGAAACTCTGACCAATAAGAGGACAGTTTATCCTCTTGCATAAATACTTTTGGTACGCTTTGAAATATTGCCTCGTGAAAGCGAACTGAATGAGTTCATGGAAAGATGCAAGTATTAGACAACTGTTTTTACGACAGAAATGTTCAGCGACCGACAGTAGTGGACTTTATCTAGTGATGCAAACTACACAACTTTTTATGAAATTTCGCCGTTTTGATTTGAAAATGCGATCATGATCCATGAATTATTTGATTAATATGATATGATTAATATAATGAGACGAGAAACGTTTGCGTTTTCGACATTAGACGTGTGTGCACATTTTAAAATAAAATATTATTTGCAAATAGAATTTTAATTGATTACAATTTAAATTGATTACTACAATTATTAGATCCCTTTTAATACTTTAATTATTTAATTCCTCTATTATTAGGCGTCAAGCCAAAAATAAAATAGTTAGTTTTCCACTCTTCCGCTCTTCAGTCTATGGCAGCCCATAGAAATGTATGGTAAAAAGTTATGAAATTTGGCACACAGATAGAAGACAGTCTGAAATGTTACCATAATAAATTTGGAGTCTCTACCTCAAACCCTCTAGCGCCACCAACAGTTCAAAGATTCACTCATTTATGCTCATAACTTTTGACACGCAAGTCTTAGAAACAAATTTGCTGATTCGAATGCACCATATGACGTAATTTCCATCATGGAATTTTTTCGCCATTTTGAATTTTTCCGGAAATAAAAAATGACTTTTTCGATCTCCTCCTAAAACGTTTGTTCAATTTTCACGAAATTTGGTATGTAGCATTTACTCAAACTCCAGGCAAAAACTTATTAAAAGATTTTTGATCGGCCAATAGTTTCTCATATAGCGCGTCAACAAATTTGACAGCAATCAACAATGGATTTTGATGCTGTATTTTTATGATTTGCTGTAACAATATCCAATTTTTTGTTTGGTCGGCCATTTCGAATTTTGTCATAAAATGTTGTGTTTTAAAAACGTATGAATGTAACGGTGTGATTCATCGAGGCCATGCTCCGAGAGGACCAGTAAAGTTTTAGGTCAGCGCCCCCTAGTGGTCAAAAGATATGAAATTTATGAAAATGCTTATAACATATGAAAAATTCAACATATTGTCTTTTAACTTACATAATTAGATTTGCTGGCTGATGCCGAGCCCTACGATACCAAATTTGCCATATTCTACCATACTCACTGTCCGCCATATAGAATTTTTTTCAAAATATGTCTGATTTGTACGAAATTTGGTATGTAGCATCTACAGACACTCAAGACAAAAAGTTATTAAAAGATTTTTGATCGGCCAATCATTTCTCGTATAGCGCGTCAACGAATTTGACGGCAAGCATGCAAAAATGGATTTGATGCTGTATTTTCGCAATGATTTGGTGTAACAATATCCAATTTTCTTTGGTCGGCCGTTTTGAATTTTGTCATAAAATGTTGTGTTTCACAAACGCATAAACGTATCTTTACGAAACTCGGTATGAACCATTGAGACCATCCTCTGAAGACCTGTAAAGTTTTAGGTCAGCGCCCCCTAGTGGTCAAGAGATAATGAAATTTATGAAAATGGTTCTAACATATAAAAAAAAATTTCAACATATTGTCATTTAACTTACATAATTAGATTTGCTGGCTGATGCCGAGTCCTACGATACCAAATTTGCCATATTCTACCATACTCACTGTCCGCCATATAGAATTTTATTAAAAATTTGTCCGATTTGTGCAAAATTTGGTATGTAGCATCTACAGACACTCAAGACAAAAAGTTATTAAAAGATTTTTGATCGGCCAATCGTTTATCATATAGCGCGTCAACGAATTTGGCAGCAAGCACGCAAAAATGGATTTGATGCTGTATTTTCGCAATGATTTGGTGTAACAATTTCCAAATTTTTTTGGTCGGCCGTTTTGAATTTTGTCATAAAATGTTGTGTTTTACAAACGCATGAATGAAACGTTACGAGACTCTGTATGATTCATTGCGGCCATGCTCCGAGAGCACCAGTAATGTGTTAGGTCAGCGCCCCCTAGTGGTCAAAAGATATGAAATTTATGAAAATGCTTATAACATATTGTCTTTTAACTATTTAACTTACATAATTAGATTTGTTGGCTGATGCAAAGTCCTACGATACCAAATTTGCCTTATTCTACCATACTTACTGTCCGCCATATAGAATTTTTTTCAAAACCTACTTTTTCTAACAAAATTTGTTCGAAATTTGGTATGTAGCATCTACAAACAATCATGACAAAAAGATTTTTGATACTTTTTATACGGCAAGCATGCCAAAATGGATATGCGGCTGTATATTTGCAAAAGTTTTGTGTATTGACACGAAACTTGGTACATGTCATCACAAGCATGACTTGAGGGTGCATGCAGAGTTTCGTCATAGCGCCACCTACTGCTCAGAAGTTATAAACCATGATATTATGTTATAAGTGCTTTAACTGATGTAATTAGCTTTATCCTAACCTCATGATCCACAAATATTTCCTTTTCTGCCCTTCAGATTGACCCCGTAATTGCTGCTTGCAGCTATATTAATTATTATTATTATTATTATTATTTATTAAGTAATAAATCCCCCCCACCCAAGCACGAAAGTGAAACTCCGCCTATGATGCATCGTTGTAACAAATTAAGTCCCTGTTTCAGAACAAAGCAAACAATCTACAGCTCTGAAAACACAAACACTCATAATGAGAAGTGATCAACATGTTTATACGCAGGCCGTGGTGTTCAGGGCACTGAAGAACATTACTCAGCTGGCAAACTGAAAACAGCACACGACTGCCTGATGTCAACATGGACACAACAACAACAGTCAAAACTGTTGACCAGTGGACACTGATCACTGACACAAACTCTGGCCTCCCGCCACAGACGCAGCTGAATGAGAGCTTTGTGTGATGGAGATGAAGACATTCGGACAAACAATCCCGTTAGTCTCGCTGCGGCTGCTGTTTACGTCATTCCAGGCGATCCACCTGGTTAGTGTGATTGGATCGGCTTGATTCAGTAAATGTGATCAAGATCATATTAGCTATTGGAGACGTATTTATGGCAGGATTGACGGTGGTCTTATTTTAAACTGATCTGAGATCTGATCGTGATTGTTTATGTATGTCTCACCTGACGGATCTTTCCGGAAGAGCGTGTTCATTATGGTGCCGTGAATCTTCACTCTGTCCCGCTCTCGTTCCATCAGACCGACTGAAGCAAAACACTCCACAAGCCTGTCTGCGATCTGCTGGAGCCTACACACACACACACACACACACACACACACACACACACACACACACACACACACACACACACACACACACACACACACACACACAACGTGGGTTGTCAAGTTTTATTGGGACTTTCCATTGATTTTTATACTGTATAAACTGTATATTCTCTGACAGGATTCATTTTAGGTTATGAAATGCATCTTACTTGTCAGATCCATCTTGAACAGCAACTTTAGCATACAGAACATCCACCATTGATGGGTCATCATTCATATATTCAATTCCTCTGACTTCTACAGGAAGTGGTTTTGCTTGGGTTATCTCTCTGCAGAGACAAGCCACTATGACGTCTCAGAACAAAGCGCTAGAAGAGACTGATGTGCGGTATGTAACATTCTTCTGAAGATGTGTGATACTGTGCATCAGACAGACCTGATAACGCTGTGACACTGCTGAAGCAGCTCGTTTGCACGCGTCACTTCCTGTTCATTCAGCAGGGCCAGAGTGCCGATGGTCAGGTGGAGTTTAGCTGGGTTCTGAAAAATACTCACATCCACTCCTGAGTCCTGCAGACGACATATTAATACTTTAACTAAAATTTAAATCTATTAAACTTTTCATTTATGGCTTTTAATCATGGTGTACTAATGAATCATTCATAATAAGACCAGGAACAGATAAAACAGATAGAGGGAATTTTGCTGTAGCCTTATTATATAACATTAAATTATATTTTATATTAACCTGATTATATTGTACTTTTATATTAACCTTATTAATATTACATGATATTAAATATAATATAATATAATATAATATAATATAATATAATATAATATAATATAATATAATATAATATAATATAATATAATATAATATAATATAATATAATATTATTGTGTATACTACTGGTAACTAGTAATATAACATAATACAAAATTCTATTAATATTATATTAAATTCTTGAATTAACTAAATTAAATTAAAATGATATTAATATTATATATTAACATTTTATTACCCTTATAATTTAATATAAAATACAATGCATTATATTTCATATCAACCTACCTTATTATATCATATTTTAAAATTAACCTTATTATATAAAATAATTTCAACTTAAAAAAAAAAAATATATATATATATATATATATATATATATATATATATATATATATATATATATATATATATATTAAAAATATGGTTAGTATTAAATTATAAGGCTAATATAATATTATAATATTATTTAATGTAATATAATAAGGTTACAGCAAAATTCACTAATATAATATATTATATATTAACCTTACAAACATTCTATTACACAATATTTTTATATAAATGTTATATTCAATTCTTGAATTATTATATTATGTGTACATTATATTACCTTTATAATAATATAATGTAATATATGTACTGCATTATATTTTATATTAACCTTATTATTTTGTATTTTTATATTATCCTTATTATATTAAATTATATTAACCTTAATATAATATAATATAATAAACCTTACAAAATTATAGTACATAATCTATTTTATATAAATATTACATTACATTTTTGAATTAACTAAATTAAATTAATATTACAATTCTTGAATTATTATATTATATGTATATTATATTACCCTTATAATATAATATAAAACAATATAATGCATTCATTTTATATATTATTTTAATATTAAATTCTAGCATTTACTACTGGAAATAAGACCAGGAACAAGAAATTAGAAAATAATAGAGTAAATTTAGCTGTATCCTAATACATATTATATCCTTATTATATTAAATTAACTTAACTGATAATATAATAGTTATATTAATATTATATTAAATTATTGTGTTTATTACTGGTAACAATAAGACCAGGAAAAGAAATTTAAAAATGTGAATTTTGCTGTAACCTTATAATATATAATATGATATATGATATGATATAATGTAATGTAATATAATATATATTCTTGAATTAACTACTGGCAACTATTAGAAAGTAATAAAGTCGACTCTGATTGTTTGTTTACTTTAAAAGTACATTCTGTCCATTCAGACTCTCTCACCTGCCCACATTGTTCCAACACCTCCTCTCGAAAGCGCAGAAAGCCGTCCTGCACCTGAGGATGATTTAGTGCAAACGACAGGAAGTGCGTGAACGGCTGCTTCCTCCGAAAGCTGTCGATCAAAACCTCAATGCGGGTTACAGCAGAGGCGACTGCAGCCCTGTGTGCACCTGTGACCACTGAACACAAGACAACACAAACACACACAGAAGTACATTTCCATAAACCCACAGCGCAACCACAGGAACATACAGTACTCACCGCTGCACACAAGAACACGCTGCCGCCAGAACATCCTGCTACTGGAACATTCTGAACGACTTTATTTTTATGCAGGCACATTTTTAGTTGCACAACGCATCATTACATTTCACTATGAAACATGCCAAGCATCTCTGAGCGGCAAACTACTGTAGATGTTTTATTTCTCAAGATCATGTGGGTGATGTTTGCACATGCAAACCTCTCAGACATGATTCTAGTGTGTTCTGGGTGAGCATTATGAGTGGTTTTCAATGCAATAATGCAGGTTTGCTAGAGTGTTCTACATTAACATTTACATTCATGCATTTGGCGGATGCTTTTATGCATTTCCTGGCAATCTGAGATATGATTTATGACTGCAAAAATGCTGTCACATTAACACTTCAGTGGTCAAATCTCAGTTTCTTACCGATCTGTCCTTCCACGCCTTGTTTCGGGATGCTGATCGAAGTTTTTGTGTCCGATTCCAGTCGTTTACGAGTCTCTCCCTTCTTACCGATAATATATCTGTAAAAACACAAGAATATTGCTGAGATCGGACCAGAAATTTTTAAACTGCAATGAAACTGAAGCCTGTTTTCATTATGAAATAAAAAATAAAAATGGTAATATTTTTAATCTCTTTTAAACACAGAATTGTGAGATATTTGCTGTGCATACTTATACTATGTCCTTATAGTATATACTGTCTTTGTGAAGAAAAGTGCATACTTTTGAGCGTGTAGCGGAAGAGTAGGGAAGCTTTGGGACAAACTACGTCTCCATATTTTAGTTACAAGCATCCTGTCACCCTTTTAAACAGCCCCGTCAATCATTTTGTCACAGTTTAAATCCTCCACATTCAATTTCCTTCCATATCAGAGTGAAATGCATAGACCTATTTTGTGTTTGCAAGCAGTGATGATGTTTTTTTTGTGGCCGGAGCCGACCTGGTGGCAGAAAATTTAAGTTCTGCATTGGAAGCCACGGAATAAAAAAGTTAATTTAGAGTTAATATCTCACAATTCTGACATTTTTCTCACAAATCTGAGTTTATATCTCACGATTCTTAGAAGGAAAAACAGAATATACTCGTTATTCTGTCTTTTTTCCTCAGAATTGCACGTTTATATTCCGTAACTCTGACTTTTTTCCGCTTGGAATTGTGATATAAACTCACAATTGCGAGTTATAAAGTCCGAACTGGGAGATATTAACATGCAAATGCAAGAAATAAGTCAGAATTATGAAACAAAAATGCTTTAGGCTATGTTTAAAAGTTATGTATGTAAAATGTAAATATTATTTTATGCTGTAATTGCTAGCCTATGTATGTATGTTCCCTATGAACTGCTTATGGTTTACGTCAAATTCATGTTTTAATAGTAGATTAATCATCACAGGATTCATCAGTCTGTGACTTGCAACATAAATATCTGCGTTTTGCTTCAAAGAGTATTTTCAATGTCGAAAATGCATTCCGATTCTGACATCCAGAGGCGCAACAAAACATTTTTCTCTTATTCTGTGTATTTTGCACATTTTCCTCCACTTGTTACCAGTATTTTTCATGACCAAATGTATCTTTATAAAAGCTCAGTGTTGTTGCAGATGAAATATAAAGTGGATAGCATCAATCATGAGTCTAATCCCTTTATCCACACCTCTTTGCTTAATCGTACATCTGCCATGTTTGTAGTTTTTAGCACTTTTTATTCATCTAATCGATGGGCTGTTAGATTGTGCGTGGATCTGCACTTTGGATTCTAACCTGAAAAACGAATACTATTAATACTACTAAACATTAATGCTACTGAGGACGGATAGTATGCAAATTTGAATGCAGTAATGGGCTATACGCACGGTTACTTCCTGGTTGTGGTTAAGCCAGCTCGGGCGTTTCCGGTGAACTGTTAGATGTTCATTCTGTAGTCGCTGTACATCGACACAAAACCATCAATGGTTGACTTTTTAATGTTTTCATATTTTAATGCAGTTATTACATTTACCTAATTTGCCAATAAACCAGTTTTATTGATTGCAATAAAGATTAAAAACGCTGTGTCTGTAATTAGACACACACGCATTTTCTTCCAGCACTTCAAATGTTATTTTTAATGTGACGACCACAAACATTACTTGTTCATGCATCTGAGATTGTCCTCATTGTAAAACCGAATGTTTAAAAATGTAGGAAATTCAACATTTGATAGAAAACACTTATTTAAAAATAAAAAAGACAATAATTAGCACTTTAACCAGCAGGTGGCGGCAAAGTAGCATTATTTGCGCATATATCAGCCATTTCCTCTAATCGTTTTTCACTTCGTTTTTTTGTGACTAAATATTAAACATAAAATAACTAGGTTTAAAAATACATTTTATCAATGTGAAGTATGAAATACTCAGAAAATCTGATGAAAAACAATAACTTTTCTTGTGAATGAATGACAGAAAGCGAGCGCCGCTCTCTCTTTATAATCACAGCAGCTGTCAGTCAATGATTTCAGCACATTTTATTCAATTAATCTAACTAAAGTGCACAATAAATATTTCATTTTTGAAGCTTTTTTTCACATAAAAGTGTGAAAACTGATGGTGGAATTGAATTTAGTCGAGGAGGAACATTGAGGAACGTCTTTATTTATTTATTTTTGTATGCCGTCTTACGTTTGAATAACTAAATTAATGCTGTGCCTGACTATTTAAGTGACTATATTCTGATTATAAACTAAGTATGACTCTACTGATGCTCGACACACCAGCACATGACTCTCACCGGAAGTTTTCCAGCTGGCTTACATTACTGCGGAAGTTCTAAAGAACGCTCCGTGCATATAGTCCATTAACTCGGAATTGCAAGAAATAAAACAGATAAAAAGTTGCAACTACCTATTTTATTCCTAAGTGAAAATAGGCTTCTAAAAGTCTAAGGGCCCTGTTTTAACGATCTAAGCACTTAGGGCGTATCCGAATCCACTTCTGCTAGTTTAACGACAGGAAAAATGGGTTGTACCTAGTCTCCTAATGAGTCATGGGTATGTTTTCAGTTGCCTCATCATAGCAACGTGCCAACAATGCATCTGAACACACCTCATTTTCACACCATAGGTGCACAGATTGGCACGAGTGCATTTGCTATTTAAACAACGTGGCGCTGGATGTGAAAATGATAAATGCATCAGGCTGAAACTAGCAAAAACACTTGTGCTGCGTGTGTGATCGGACCCAATGAGTGATCTCTAGAGCCTATACTCACTTATAAAGCACACTTGGCACGTCTATGGCACAGCGGAAGCCTTTCTCTGTCTGCTCGATGTCGTGAGCGTCACAAGGCTCGTCCAGGCACTGCTCAGCATCTGTGGAAGAACATAATATCAATATATGATGACAAACACATGACACGCAATTTAAAAAAAGGCACATACCTGCTCCTGAATATGAATAATCATCCTCTTCTTCATAAGGACATTCCTCCTGGACTGGATTTTTTCTGTAAATTCTTCCGTTGATGTTAATGAGAAGCGGCCGTAAGATGTCCATCACGCACAAACTGCTGGATGAGAGAGATGAAGAGAAGGAGCTCATGTGGCATACATGATCAGCTGGATTAATTATTAGAGATTTCACTCCATTGTTAGTTTTTCAAAAAATAATCTAGAGAAAAAATAACGGACACGGTCTCAACTTGCAAAAGTTATCCATTTATTAAAGGGTTAATTCACCCAAAAATGAAAATAATGTAATTTATTACATGCCGTTCCACACCCGTAAGACCTTCGTTCATCTTCGGCACACAAATTAAGATATTTTGATGAAATCCGATGGCTCCGTGAGGCCTTCATAGGGAGTAATGTCACTTCCTCTGTCAAGAGGAATCCATAAAGTTTCTAAAAACACATCTAAATCAGTTCATGTGAGTACAGTGGTTCAATATTAATATTATAAAGACACGAGAATATTTTTGGTGCGCCAAAAAAACAAAATAACGACTTATATAGTGATGGCCGATTTCAAAACACTGCTTCAGGAAGCTTCGGAGCGTTATGAATCAGCGGTTCAGAGCGCCAAAGTCACGTGATTTCAGCAGTTTGGCGGTTTGACACGTGATCCGAACCGCTGATTCGACACGCTGATTCATAACGCTCCGAAGCTTCCTGAAGCAGTGTTTTGAAATCGACCATCACTAAATAAGTCGTTATTTTGTTTTTTTGGCGCTCCAAAAATATTCTCGTGGCTTTATAATATTAATATTGAACCACTGTACTCACATGAACTGATTTAAATATGTTTTTAGTGCATTAATGGATCTTGAGAGAGGAAATGTCATGCTGGCTATGCAGGCCTCACTGAGCCAGTGGATTTCATCAAAAATATCTTAATTTGTGCTCCGAAGGTTTTACGGGTGTGGAACAGCATGAGGGTGAGTAATAAATGACAGAATTTTCATTTTTGGGTGAACTAACCCTTTAAGCAATGTTTCAGTCCCCAAATAAATTTTGATAACTTTTGCAAGTTGGGATAGAGTGTGGGATTTTGTTTTCTAGTTCATTGCATTGGATATATAATATAATATAATATTATTATATATAATATAATATTATATATATATATATATATATATATATATATATATATATATATATATATATATATATATATATATATATATAAAACAAAGATAAATAAATTACACAATTCATCATAATATTTGACAGCTCAATTTTAGTTAGGTAAAATCCTGCATATTTTATGAAAATACATTTTTTTTTACGTGTCAATTAATTTCTTTTTTTTTTTAATAATTCTGTTTCCTCAAATTAAATATATATATTAATTCGTAAATATTTAAATTTCCCACTAAAACTTAAGCTAACATCTTCAAATAATGACGGATTGTGTCAATAGTGAACAGCAACAAATGAACAACAAACCTAGACATAAAGTTGGAGTACAAATTACTAAACAAATTATCAACATTAAATTACTAAAACACACAACTGTGTGATATGTACTTAAAATATACAGCTCACAGGAATATAAATATTGAAATTAAACACAAAGATGTTTTTAAGTGTCGATAATCTTTCTTACTTTATCATATTTAACATATTCTTCAGCTAAAACACTAATTAAAGAAGATGAAAGGAGCTCATTAAAGAACATATACTTGCTTGAATGAAAGATTAATTTTTAAATGATTAATATTTCTACCTTTGAGCTGTTGTGTTTGCATCAAACTGTGTGCGCAGGCGCAAATTCCACTTCCGCCTTAACGTCACGTCCTCAGCTGAATTTTTTTTTTAGTAATTTATACATTATACATAATAATAATTGTTCAGTGTCGAAAATATAATAGTATAAATACAAATTAAACAATCAAATAAAAAAATATTAATGGACGTTACATCACATTATCCAGTAAACACCGTTACGCCGTGACGTTAGGGGGCGCGCTGACGTCCGTTCACCGTCAAACTGACTGACGTAAACAAACCAACGGAAGGAGCTTCGGGTGATTCAGGTTCTCAAAAAAAATATTACAATATATTTAACTTTATTTTGGTTTATTCTTTCTATCCATTGCTTTTGAAACGGTAATCAAGCTTGAAATAACGATAATGCCGCATGATGTTGTCTGGCGCATGATTATGAATTTTTGAATTCATATGAATTGTATTTTTAGTTAAAATGTCAAAGTTAAAAACAATTAATATATGTGCATGTATTCTGTGCCTTTGTGTGTGTGTATAGTGGTTTTCTATAGGAGTAGTACTAGTAGAATTCATTTGTTTTGAATTATAGTCTTGTATATAAACTAAAAAACTAGTTTTTATTTCACAAACTCATTCTGTATATTAATTTAAGTAAGTTTTATTATTGTACACAATACAACGACATTTAGTGGCAACTCTCAGAGAGCAAGGGGGCATTTAAACATATATAAATATATATATTCAGTGTAGTGCGTGCAACTCTTTTGCTCTGATGTGTTTATAATGTTGTGTTTGTGTCATGTGTGATCTGTCCTGTCCAGATTGTGAATGGCAGCATCTTCATCCTCGTCCTCGGCTGGCGGGGTCAGTGGCAGCTCGGTGACCGGATCCGGTTTCAGCGCTTCTGAGCTCATCCCACCCAGGAAAGTCCTGTACACCTACCCGAAAGGAGCCGGAGAGATGATGGAGGGTGTGTGCTCCGTTATTTCTCAGTTGTTTTGCAGTTCTGAATACTGTTTGTCCTTCTGAATCCGATAAGCCTGTTATATAAACTGTTGTGGAAAGATTTTTACAGTAACAAAACCTCCAGTTAAGGTCCTTCAGTTGTGTTTCTGGGTCATTGGCCCACCCGCCGGTGCAGGACAGGGGTTGTTATGAGGGGTAATTCCTGCCTGTTAGTTAATGAGCTCAGCAGAGGCCTGAAACAAAAGGTGCAGAACTGTGACTCCGTGAACTACAGCCTCTTTGTATGCGTTTGCATGTTTGTCACACAGGATTTTCACAGTGCTGCATATGCATTTGCCTTTTCTCCACAGATGGATCTGATAGATTTCTGTGCGAGTCTGTGTTCAGCTATCAAGTTGCATCCACACTGAAGCAGGTTAAACATGGTGAGTAACACACTTTTTATGGGGCTTAAAAGGGTTTGTTCACCCAAAAATGAAAATAATGTCATTAATTACTCACCCTCATGTCGTTTCACACCCGTGAGACCTTCAGAACACAAATTAAGATATTTTTGATGAAATCCAAGAGGTTTCTGCGCCAAAACGAAACAAAAATACCGACTTTAGTCAACGATCTTCTCTTCCCTGTCATTCTTCTACACTGTTTACGTTGTAAACACAGTGCAGCGCTTCCGGGTTCTACATCATTATTATGATTTATTGCCGAATCAAATTTGTTTCACGATTGATGAATTTTGCAATCTACACTGTTCTTGAACTGAACTGAATCAACACTAAACTGAACTGAGCTGAATAATGACACTGTTGTCTTCAGTAGAGCTGCTTATAGCTGAAATTGAACTCGTTTCATAATGAATTTTGCAACATTGACAGTTTATGAACTGAATTGAATCAACACTAAACTGAATTGATCTGAGTAATGACACTATTGTCTTTTTAGAGCTGCCTTATAACTGAATTGAATTTGTTTCATAATTGATGAATTTTACAACATCGACACTGTTATTGAACTAAACTGAATCAACAATGGACTGAATTGAATCAACATTGAACTGAACTGAATCATCAACATGAACTGAACTGAGCTGAATATTGACACTATTGTTTTTTTAGAGCTGCCTTATTACTGAATTGAATTAGTTTGATAATTGATGAATTTTGCGACATCAACACTATTAAACTGAATTGAATCAATATTGAACTCAATTGAATTGAACATTGAACGCAGTTGAATCAACACTACTGAACTGAATCACCATTGAACTGCATTGAATCAACATAGAACTGAACTGAATTGATCTGAATAACGACACTGTTGTCTTCTGAAGAGCTGCTTTATAACAAATTAATTTAATTTCATAATTGATGAATTTTGCAACATCGACACTGTTATTGAACTAAATTGAATCAACACTGGACTGAATTAAATCAACATAGAACTGAACTGAATCATCAACATGAACTGAACTGAGCCGAATATTGACACTATTGTCTTTTTAAAGCTGCCTTATTACTGAATTGAATTAGATAATTGATGAATTTTGCGACATCAACACTATTAAACTGAATTGAATCAACATTGAACTCAATTGAATTGAACATTAAACGCAGTTGAATCAACATAGAACTGAACTGAATTGATCTGAATAATGACACTGTTGTCTTCTGAAGAGCTGCTTTATAACAAATTAATTTAATTTCATAATTGATACATTTTGCAACATCGACACTGTTATTGAACTGAACTGTATCAACATTGAGCTGAACCGAATCATCACTGAACTGAATTGAGCTGAATAATGACACTATTGTCTCTTTAGAGCTGCCTTAAAACTGAATTGAATTAGTTTATTGATGAATTTTGCAACAACAACAATATTAAAATGAATTGAATCAACACTGTACTGAATTGAATCAACATAGAACTGAACTGAGTCAACACTGAATTGAATCAGCATAGAACTGAACTGAATCAACACTGAACTGAATCGAATCAACATAGAACTGAACTGAATAAAGCTGAATAATGACAATATTTTTAGAGCTGTCTTATAACTGATTTGAATTAGTTTAATAATTCATTCATTTTGCAACAAACTGAATTGAATCAATATTGAACTCAGTTGAATCAACAGTTATTAAACTGAATTGAATCAACATAGAACTCAGTTGTCACTGTACTGAATCGAGCTGGATAATGATATTGTTTTTACTAGCTGCCTTATAACTGAATGGAATTAGTTGAATAATTCACGAATTTTGCAACATCAATTCACTTTAGTGTTGATTCAATTCAGTACAGTGTTGATTCTATTCATTTTAATATTGTTCAATAACTGAATCAAATCAACATAGAACTCAATTGTCCCTGAACTGAACTGAGCTGAATAATGATAATATTGTTTTTAGAGCTGCTTATAGCTGAATTGATTGTTTAATAATTGACTAAATTTGCAACATCGACACTGTAATTGAACTCGAATGACTGTTGTCTTTAGAGCTAAATTTGAAAATCTCATATTTACTGATTCTTTTATTTTCCCATGTATCCCTATAAAGCTGCTTTGAAATGATCTGTACTGTACTGCACTGTATACAGACAGATGGTTGATGTTGGTGCGCTGATCTGGAATCATGTTTCTGACGCTTGTCTCTGATCTCAGATCAGCAGGTGTCGCGGATGGAGCGTTTGGCCGGACTGGTGGAGCAGTTGGAAGCGGATGAGTGGAAATATAAACCCATCGAGCAGCTCCTGGGATTCACAACCTCATAACTGCATTCGTACGCAGATGGATCAGATTTTCTGCTCGTAAACATGTTCATTAGCCCGGTTTTCCCCATCTTAAATGAACTGAAACAAGAGTCATGAATGTTACATGTACTGAAGGTTTATATCATTTTGCACTGGTATCCACTCGCCAACATTTTTTAGAGTTTTTGTGATCATGTGTGTAAATATGCATTGTGTTTTTGGATGAAGCCTTAGTAATACCTTAAAATAACAGAATACATGTACAATAAAAATCTTTTTTAAGCACAATGAATAATGTTGCATGAATTATTTCATTCTGAATATATTGCATATGAGGCTGCTTTGAGAACCTATGATTATACAAATTAGCCCCGCCTCCACTCACTCGTGCTCAGAGATCCACTCGGTCAACTTTACTGTAGTAAACGCTGCACAATGGCAGAAATACTAGTATGATTAGCCTTATCAAACAGCTAATAATGTTAGTTAGCTTATACACTAGCATAGCATACATCTACCCGATTAGCCTGCTAGCTTAGCTTATATTATATTATATTAGGTATGTTTTTTGCTTCCAATCAGGGCTTAATTTGTTCCAGAAATCGAGTCCTTTAGGACTCCGAGTGATCCCATTGGTTCAAAGGACTTTTAATGTGTAGTATTTTTAGCGGCTCATTATAATTCCTGCAAAATCACATTATGATTTATATAATTTAAAACGCGTTAATTACATGGTTAATATAACTGAAGCTATAGGTTGTGAAATCAAGCATTTCTTGTTTTTGCTGGGTTTTTTTTAGTTAGCTTATGCACTAGCATAGCATACATCTATCCGATTAGCCTGCTATCTTAGCTTAGCTTATATTATATTAGGTATGTTTTTTGCTTCCATTCAGGGCTTAATTTGTTCCGGTGTCGTGAGAAATTGAGTCCTTTAGGACCCCGAGTCATCCCATTGGTTCAACGGACTTTTAATGTGTAGTATTTTTAGCGCTTCATTATTAATAAATGTCATTCATGATTCTTGCAAAATCACGTTATGATTTATATAATTTAAAAGGTGTTATAATGACCATTAATGTCTTTTAAATCACATGGTTAAAGTCCCCGTGAACCGGAAGTTGCAAACGACTTTTCTCCTGTGACGTATTTCCAAGTGAAACGGAATATCGAATAGAGGGCAGAGTTTTACCAAAAAATATACACTAACAAGAAGCGACAGTCATTGCAGCACCGGCGCCCAGCAGCAGCCCTGCGCTTCCGCCATTTTGGAGTGAAAGTGAGTCCACTAGTTTCTATGGCAATATCAGCTGCTTTGTTAAAAAACGTACATTAAAGCTGAAATCCAACCTGAATGATGACAACACAGAATAAAATACTATCATCAAATCCATTTTACAGTTTATTTTAAGTTTAAGTCTTCCACTTTTTTCACAAAACCTCTAGAAACCCAGTCAGTTTG
The DNA here is from genome assembly GCF_024489055.1 of Chanodichthys erythropterus. Taxonomy (NCBI): domain Eukaryota; kingdom Metazoa; phylum Chordata; class Actinopteri; order Cypriniformes; family Xenocyprididae; genus Chanodichthys; species Chanodichthys erythropterus. The sequence goes on along the minus strand of NC_090239.1, from coordinate 1,595,600 downwards.
GGTTAAAATTCTTTAAAAGGTTTATAAACACTGAATTATTACCAATATATGAAGTTAAATTAAGAACATGCATAAGAAAAATTGGTAATGTTAGACAATAAATAGAATATAAAAGCTTGATTTAGCAGTGTTGTCTAATGCAAAGCAAAAGTGTGAATTATGGGATAACGGACACAGCAATGCATTATGCATTATAAGATCATTATGTTTGTAGCGTGATCCATTAAAACGTACAATATATATTTAATTCTGACCTAGATATTATTGCTATTACTCCACTAGGTCTGAAATATATTGTTCGCTGCAAACATGATGATCTTAAATTATTAATTTACTATTAATAAATGTGTAAAGTTGCATAAAATGGAAATTCTCAATAAAGTAGGCTAACTACGTTACCTCAGATGGATGAATGGTTGGATGGATTCCACAACTGGTAAAATAAAACATATATAAGGCAATACAACATTTACTGTAGGATCATACAATTTACTGGTGACTTAAGTTAATTTAAAAACCTGTTCTATTGCGCTTCTGATTTGGCAGTGAAATTCGCCGATTTTGGGTGCGTAAATGAAGGATTCTACCTGATTAGCCTGCTAGCTAAGCTTAGCTTATATTAGGTATGGTTTTTGCTTCCATTATCGGTTTCCAGTTTTTTATATTATGCAATACATATGGCGTTCATTTTATATTTCCAGCATGTTGTTTGAGCACTCAATGTAATAAACGTCATACAGTAGTGAAATAGGTTATAATTAGTTGACATTTGATAACAACTTTTGATCAGGAGACCAGATTCCTGGGGGGACTCGATTTCTCACCACACCGATCTCCATCTCAGAGTCAGACAGCTGCCTTCTAAACATCAAATCCCTAGAAACGCTTTGAACAACGTCAGTGGAAAAAGGCTTATATTTCATCATAACATCGTAATATTGGCTACATCATATGCATAATTCACCTGCTATATTGCTAAATGATTTTTCATATCAACAGAAACATATACCAGGACTTCTCGCTTTGCAGCATAGTTAATGATATGCTAAAGCCCGCCCACACATTGATGTGATTGGTTACAAGGTAGTTTGTGACGTCAGAAACACCAGCGATTTTAAACCGCGTTTTTGATAATACTTAAAAATGGTGTTGACATGAATTTGCACATTTAAAACACCACATACACAATAAAAAATGCTGCGAACAAAACATTAGTTTTATTTAACCCAACTATTGTTTAAAAATTACTATATGTCTGGCTTTGAACCCAAAATATGTTGGAAATTAAAAGTAGAGGCAACAATAATAATCAAAAGGTGAACGTTTATTAATTAGCAATTTAATAATTGTTTATTGTTTAAGGATTTAACATTTGTATAAACCTTTTTGTATGTATGGAATGTTTGTTTGTATGGAAGTCCATTTACACCACAGAAGAAAAAAAAATCACAATTATGACATAAAAAATCAAAATAATGACATACTAAGTCCAAATTATGACATAAAAAACTAAAATATGTTTAAAAAAAAGGTCAAAATTATATACTAAATTGAAATTATGATTAAAAGTAAAAATTTTGACATAAAAATATGACATAAAAAGTCAAAATTATATTACTAAATTGATATTATGATTTAAAAAGTCATGATTATGACAAAAACACAAATATGACAAAAAGTTGAAATTATGACTTAAAAGGTTAAAAGTGTGAAATATTAAGTCGAAATTTACACAAGTCAATATAATTTAAGTCAAAATTATGACAAAAATGTCAAAATAATGACACTAAGTTGAAAGTATGACTTTAAAAAGTCAAAATTATTACATATTATGTTAAAATTATGATATATTAAGTGGAAATTCTGACTTAAAATGTCAATATTATGATTTAAGTCAAAATTGTCAGAATTACGACATTAAAAGTCAAAATTATGAATTAAAAGTCAATTATGAGATACAAAGTTGAAATTCTGTCATAATTTTGACTTTTAATTTCATAATTATAACTTTTTGTCATCATTTCAACTTTTTATGTCATAATTCTGAATTTTTAAGTCATAATCTCAACATAGTATGTCATAATTTTGACTAATTTTACTTAATAAGCAATTTAATAAATGTTTATTGTTTAATTATTATTCATTAAAATTATTAATAAATGTTAATTTCCAACATATTTTGGGTTCATTTTAAACAAGCAATACAGTAATTTTTAAACCGTAGTTGAGTTAAATAAAACTACCAAGCAGGTTGGGTCAAACATTTAACCCAACCACTGGGTTTGTCTATTTTCAACCCAATGAGGGTTGTTTTTAACTCAGCATTTTTAGAGTTTAAACATAAAAACAAAACTAAAAACTTGATTTTCACCTCAGGGTGTCTTTAATGTTTATGATATCTTAAGCAGTAAGCTGAAACAATTTCCCTTTTCAGCCGATTTTCCAATCATCCACATGCATTTAGTTATTCAAAGCATGAAGCATTTGCAAAAGTGCATGATTTCCAGTGCATGACTTTTGTGTAGTTATTTAGTCAACTGAGCAAAACAGTTCTGTGGTGAAGGTTAGTATGTGTGAGAGACAAACGTGAGAGTCGTGTGTCCTGCCGGAGCAGAGAGTGGGGGAGGAGAGAGGGACGGACGGACGGACGGCAGCTGTGTTGAGAAGGAAAACAAGACCCACATTCTTTGTCCTTGAGCTGAAGCAGTGACACACAAAAACAAGCCTGCAGAGGTGTGTGTTTCACATCCCTCCACCAAAGCTCTCAGATTTAACATCAACTGTGGAAATATGTGGAATATAATGCAGAAATAATAAGAATAAAAGTTAAAGCTTGTGGGACACTTGTGGACAGCTGATGTAATGTGAGGCTTGTGTTACGCTGAGTTCCTTCAGATGCTCAATAGATGTTTATCAAGCTTCATTGAAGAAACAGACAGAGATGTTACTGGATAAAAGCACTGAACGTTCTGTTCTCTTCCAGTCGAGAGATGTTGATTGAACACTTTGTGTTCCACAAACGGCCGTTTCTAACTGTATACACACAGACTGCTGGGTCCTAACGCCGGATCACGTGAGGGCGGAGCTCATGACAACTACATTTCACACCAAAAATCAAGAGAGAGAAAGAAGAAATTGTGTTTTTTGTGAGGAAAATGAAGCCTGTTAGACATTTAACACGCATTTTCAGTAATGTTTTTAAGCATTTTGCATAAAAATGACCAATTCAGACTTCATGTTCTCAACTAAAGGCATTGCAACCGATGCAGTGATGTATAATAAATACATCATTTAATGCAATTTAGTATGATTATATTTATTTCAGTAAAGAAAATTAGTTTTGTCGTTTGCATTTTAAAATAAAAAAAGTGTATATGGTCCAAGCATGCTTCATTTTCTTCATGCATAATATAATTTCTTATTTTTTTGGTGTGAAATATCAGATGCACATATTTTTACGGGTTTCTTTAGAGGGCAAAAGTCCGGAGAGGATATTTGTTTTTAATGAGCCTACAAGTTCAATTAAACCATCAAAATATGAGGAAAATATGTTTTAAAGGTGTTTATCTGACAATATTATTCAGCAAACAAAGGCAAAATGCAGCTACAGGTTTTATATTACTATGCAAAAAGCTGACAGGGGAAAGCAAACATTACAACATAATCAGTTATTAACATTTCATCAGTTCTCTCTTTTGATTTTTTTGCATGTGTTCATAATTGCTTTGTATGACAGCCTGGCCAAAAAATTATTGCTCAATTTGTCATGTTTCATTGCGTTATTATCACAAATAACACAATTGACTTATGTTTAAAAACATATTTGTAATAATATTTGAAAAAATTCTTAGGCCGGACATCACTTTTGGACAATTATGGCTTAAAAAGTCAGAATTATGACACAAAAAGACATAATTATGAGATTAAAAGATGTCATAATTTCAACTTTTAACCTCATAATTGACTTTAAAATCACAATTTTGACTTAGTATGTCATAATTTCAGTGCCAAACTCAGTCTAGCACATTACACAAACAGTACTCTTTCTTGTTTTCAGAAGTACAAAAGCATAAAAGGCGTACAGACTCAGGTTTGTTGTTGATTTTATGACAGCGTTTGGATCATTTACACTCATAAAGTATACGAGCCTCTGTGACTGAGATGTGGATGACGTTGTTATAGTATGTTTTGTTCTTGGTCAGGGACACGTGTCTCTGTTTTCATTCAGAGGGAACTGTTTGTTCTCTCTCTCATGGACTGAAGTACATCTGTGAAGTTTGGCTTCCGTCCAACAAACCTCACGTTTTTGTGCAGCATATACGTATATAGGAATGTGTGCATGAACACTTAAACAAATAAAGGCCGTATGAAACTCCAGCCCATATCAGGTTTCTGGAGAGCTTGATTTCTTGAGCAACTTGCTTAATTCTTTGTCCTGAAGAAATGGTTTATTATTTACCACTGAAGCGGTCAAAGGGTTTTACTCAAATGCTTTAAGTTTTAACCCAGGAACCCTTCCAGCTATTGTTGTGGCGATTCGTGGAAGTCTCCAGGATCATTAGCAGCTTTAGTTATGAGTGAGTTTTTCTCAACATGCTTTTGATCCAAAGCAACCTGGTGTAGCAGATTTTAGTTCACCAAACCTAATTAAAGATGAACATTGAGAATAATGCTTCACTGAGAGAATACTAAATATGACACTATATTTGTGTGTCTGCTACTGTAAATGTATTAACTATAGCCCTTTCTCAGACTAAAATAATAAAAAATACTTCTTCCCTCAAGTTTTGTGTATTCAAATATACACACATTTGCATAAACCTGTTTGTATGAAAGCCCATTTACACCACAGAAGAAAATAAATCACAATTATGACATAAAAAGTCGAAATTATGACATACTAAGTATAAAATGATGACATAGTAAGTTGAAATTGACATAAAAAACTGAAATATATCAAAAAAAGTCAAAATTGGGATATATAAAGTTGAAATTATGATTTAAAAAGTAAAAATAATGACATAAAAACAAAAATATGTAATAGAAAGTAAAAATGATGACATACTAAGTCCAAATTATGACATAAAAAGCAAAAAAATGAAAAAAAGTCAAAAATGACATAAAATCCAAAAATATGTAATAGAAAGTCAAAATTATGACATATTAAGTAAAAATGATGACATACTAAGTCCGATTTATGACATACTAAGCAAAAATATGAAAAAAGTCAAAATTAGGATATACTAAGTTTATGATTTAAAAAGTCAAAATGACATAAAACCCAAAAATATGTCAGAGAAAGTCAAAATTATGACATAAAAAGCCGAAATTATGACATACTAAGTATGAAATGATGACATAGTAAGTCGAAATTGACATAAAAAACAGAAATATGTCCAAAAAAAGTCAAAATTGGGATTGAAATTATGATTTAAAAAGTAAAAATAATGACATAAAAAACAAAAATATGTAATAAAAAGTAAAACTGATATTACTAAATTGAAATTATGATTTAAAAAGTCATGATTATGACAAAAAAGTTTAAATAATGTCTTAAAAGGTCAAAATTATGATATATTAAGTCGAAATTTACACTTGAGTCAATATTATAATTTAAGTCAAAATTATGACAAAAATGTCAAAATAATGACACTAAGTTGAAAGTATGACTTCAAAAATAAAAATTATGACATACTATGTTAAAATTATGATATATTAAGTTGAAATTTTGACTTAAAATGTCCATATTATGATTTAAGTCAAAATTATGACACCAAGTTGAAAGTATGACTTCAAAAATAAAAATTATGACATACTATGTTAAAATTATGATATATTAAGTTGAAATTTTGACTTAAAATGTCCATATTATGATTTAAGTCAAAATTATGACACTAAGTTGAAAGTATGACTTAAAAATTCAAAATTATGAATTTAAAGTCAATTATGAGATTAAAAAAAATTGCAATTGTCATAATTTTGACTTTAAATTTCATAATTATAACTTTTTGTCATAATTTAAACTTTTTATGTCATAATTCTGATTTTTTTTAAGTCATAACTTCGACATAGTATGTCATAACTTTGACTTTTTATGTCACTGTTTTAGGCCTATGCCATAATTTTCAAGTTTTTATGTCATAATTTTTTTGGTCATAATTATGACTTTTGTGTCTTCATTTTGACTTTTAAAGTATGGCATAATTATGATTCACCGGAGCATGATTATTTTTCTTGCTGGTGGAAATGGGCTTCCTTTCAATTGGGCAAAATCTTCTTGCCAAACTGAATCTTACGCAGACAGCATCAGGTCTGGGGAAAAACAGTTCCTGGGACAAACTGTTCTGGGTAATTTTGGTGGAAACGCAGCTTTAGTTACTTTTGCCTTGCCAAATACTGACAAATAAATACATGCATTGACATTTCAGCTTGTTTAAAAGGCCATTCCTCAGGACAGACGGGTTTCTCATTCATAAAGCGTCTTCAGGACTCATTTGACTTCAGAGGTCAGAACTTTAGCAGTTGTCGTCAAGCCCAGTTGTGCTGAGGTGTGAAGATCACAGGCGTTTCTAAATGCACCACATGCCTTTACAGCAAATCAAACCTGCAATTATGTGTGTGCTGCTAATAGTCTAGTACCAAGTGAACACACAAAAAGTCTTCTGACAGACATTTCAAGGCTCATTAATGACTCTAGAAAAGTGTTTGTGTTTTCATGCAGTCGAATGCATTCTATGCAAAAGTTGCATCAGGATTCGAGGGATCATCCTTTAGGAAAACACACCCTTCAGCAAACACAAGACATGTTGTCAGGGCTGGAATGCGCCTGTCCGTGTGGGACGGTCTTCTGTCCAGCGCCAAACCTTCATTCTAAACTAGGAAAGTTTAACCCTTCCTTCACCATCCTCCCCCGACAGGAGCGCTTCACACTTCACCAGACAAACCCAGCTTCATTAGATCACAGACAGAGAAACAGCACAAAAGATCTTAATCTAATAAAAGCTTGATTTATTACAAACACTTTCCAGTGAAGACTAGTTTCTAATGCACTTTCAAATGCAGCAAAGTGTGTTAACTTGGTTAGTTTCAGCAGTCACGTGTGAACAACCCCCAACAGATTCACACCGCTTTAACCCTCTAAAAGAACCAAAAGTTCACTTTAATGTGTCCACAGACTTTTAAAATCAAGATGGCTAAAATATTTGGGAAAGCTAACAAAAATATGTTCTAAGAACATTCCTATTTTGTTATTGTAAATGTTGAACAAAGCATTTTTTCTTGGTTATATGAACGTTAAGGGAACATTCCATTTGATCATCTTCAAACGTTATGGGAACGTTACTTTTGAATGTTCTCTGAACGTTCTGAAACATGTAGTTCTTAAAAAATGTTAGATGAACATCCAGCTAAAATGTTTTGAGAACATTATTACAGACTAGATAACGCTGAACGAACGTTCTATTAACGTTACTGGAAAACATTTCTTCATAACTTTGAGGGAACATTGTCAGGACATTAGCCAGAGTTCTGAGAACGCCTTTTTGCTGGGTCGAAATTATGATATTAGGTTGAAATTATGAATTGAAAAGTGAATATTATGATTCAAGTCAAAACTATGAGCAAAAATGTTGGTTATTATGACATACTAAGCTGAAAGTATGATATACTAAGTCAAGATTTTGACTTAAAAAGTCAATATTATGATTTAAGTCAAAATTATGATACAAAATGTCAGTTATTATGACATACTAAGTTGAAAGTATCACTTAAAAAGTCATAATTGTGACATACCAAGTCAAAATTATGATATATTGTCGAAATTTTTACTTAAAAAGTCAATATTATGATTTAAGTAAAAATTATGACAAAAAATGTTGGAAGTATGACATACTAAGTTGAAAGTATAGCTTAAAAAAGTCAAAATTATGATATATTGTTGAAATTTTGACAAAAAATGCAAATATTTATGACATACCTTAGTATAAATTGACTCAAAAAAGTCACAATTATGATTTAAAAGTCAATTATGAGTTAAAAAGTTGTCATAATTTCGACTTTTTAAGCCATAACTTTGACTTTTTAAGTCATTTTTGATTTAGCACATCATCATTTTGACTTTTTAAGTCATTTTGTTGTACTTAACATGTTAGTTAGTGTCAAAATGTGGACTTTTAAAGTCCACCTTTCAAAGTTTTTCATCATTGTAAACACATTTTCTATAATTATTTTTTTTACAAAGTACAAAAACGAGGTCAACAGTAGAAGAATGCACACAAAGATGATAATAATTAAACTAATAAAGTGTGCCTGAGGCAGCAGAAGTTGGCAGTCAGTGTTTATTCAGTCACTCATTGTGTTTCTCTTTCTGCACGTACTCAATGAAAGCGCGACTAGACTCAATATTTCACAACTCAAACTTCTGTTTCGACTGAAATTGCAAATCACCATATCTTGTAAGTTAATGAGCAGGACGTGAGATTCGCCACTGCATGTCCTGAGAGAGGACAATAGCTGAAGCGAGAATCGCAGACAATAGACGGACTGCAGGATCTCATTGATCAGCTCTGCTCCGTGTTACCAGGCGAACTTGCGACGAGAAAGACGTGACATAAACGCTGATTGGCTGAAAACTCGCGGAGGCGTGGCCAGCGCCCGCGAGTATATAAGGAGGCGCTGAACGGGTTGCGTCAGTGTTTTGCAGGTTCTCTGCAGATACTAACAGCTGCTGCACTCAATCCGGTTCACACAGGTCTTTGTTAGTTTCAGTCTTTGTTACGGACTATTTCATCTGAAGAAAAGTATTGATGTTTCATCGCATCTGAGGATAAACCGCCCTAAATATCGGTGAGTGTCTTTTTAAAGGGTTTTTAGTGTTTAAACAGGGCTGTTTTTATTGTCATTCAAACCTTGAGGTACAATAGAGATCAACAATGTATTGTGTGCATCAGCCCTGCGATATAAACTGTTGAAATGACTGATTCTAGTTTGTTCTTTTAATGTCTGACTTGTTTACCAGCTGCTTTTGTGCATGTAATAATAAAAGCAACGCTTCTTTTCTACAGAACAATGCAGGAACAGCTGATTTCCAGTCTTTCATCTGAAGACTCCAGTCTTCCATCCACTCCAACATCTGACGCTCCTTCCAAGCGCTTGTCCTGGAGCAAACTAATGCAGAAACTGCACAGCAGCCAAAGCCTGGACTCTGATTCAGACACACACAGCAGCACAGATGATGCATCAGATGCAGGTAAATATCAGTGTTTTTTGATCTGATATAAAGTCATATATCATGACAAAGTCAGAATTTTGTGATATAGACTGAATTGCATGATATATAGACGGTAAAGTACAAATTTTGTGATATAAAGTCAGAATTTTGTGATAGTTGCATGATATAAAGTCAAAATTGTGAGAAAGTCAGAACTTGAGTCTCATGCAAGATCTTGACTTTAATGCATGTTTGCATTTGTCCTCCACAGGTTCCTTAACCCTACAAGATCTGTCAGAATCTGATCTGTTTTTCGACCCCACCGAAGAGGCGTTGTGCAAAGAAGTGGTGCAACTCATCGCACTTAACCTGACTGACGCCAAAGATGGCGTCCTGCACTGCTCCAAACTCCTTATTCCCGAGAAACTCCTGGAGCACATCGGCCATGAGCTGGTGCACCTGTCCGTCAGCGAGCCCTGCGGCCTGCGCGGCGCGCTCATCGACCTGTGCGTGGAGCAGGACGGCGGCTGCGAGGCCGCTGGGCAGATCGCCGTGGACCCTTATCTGGTGCCCACCTTCCACCTGACCCTAGTGCTGCGGCTGGACTCCAGGGGTCTCTGGCCGAAAATCCAGGGGCTTTTCACGGGCAGATCCCCGTCGTCTCCGGTTGTTAGACGTGCACTTAAACTGAGCACTGGATTTAGAGTTATTAAAAGAAAACTGTACAGCTCTGAAGAGCTTTTGATTGAAGAATGCTGAGACTGACATGTCATGAACTTTTACTAGGGTTTTTAAATTTTAGCCTCTTGTAACGTTTTGCCCATAAGAGGCCTGAAGTTACAATCGTGTTGTATGACTGTTTAAAGCAGTATATGCTGATCTGTAGGGTGCATTAAAAAGACTTTATATTATGTTGCACTTTTGCTGACGTTCCACACAGTGAAGCAGGAGTTTTTGAAACGTTTACCTCAGGTTTATGGAAACCAGATATGGCAGCTATTTTCCATGCAGTCGTGTAGCAGACTTTGTTTTTCTTCTGTGTCAGTTTGTTCAATGATGTGTGAATGCTGTTATTGTGCCCTTAGATCAAATAGATCTTTTTTTATTTTTTTTAAACGGTCATATGCATATTCCATGCATCTTATTTATTTGATATTCAAATGCAACGTGTTTTTTGTACTCGAAAGAAATGCAGAAAATAAATCTTTTTGAAAAATCAATGTCTTTGGTTTTGTTGGATGCTCAACTGAGGAAAAACTATGCTAAGATGTTTTCACATGACCATACATGTTTTACATTACAACTTTATGCATTTTGCAATGCTTTTATTCAAAGCAACTTGCGTTGTATTAATGATACTGTATGCATGTTTATTCATGCATCCCTGGGAATCAACATTTATAAGATCTTCACTGTAGCTCCATGCAGAGATGCCACATATTTAAGTATTCTTACACCATATTCTCTGTAAGCTTGTTTCCACCATAAAATAAAAATGGTCATTCTGACTTTTCTTGCAATTGTGAGAAAAGTTGATAATTTTTTTCCCCTCACAATTCTGACTTCACAATTGCATGTTACGTCAGAGTTTTGTGATAAAGTCGGAATAGCATGATAAACTCACAACTGCAAGTTATAAAGTCAGAATTTCGAGATCTAAAGTCAGAATTTTGTGATAGTCAGAATTGCATGATATAAAGTCAGAATTGCTAGATATAAAGTCAGAATTGCGAGATATAAAGTCAGAATTGCTAGATATAAAGTCAGAATTGCGAGATATAAAGTCAGAATTGCTAGATATAAAGTCAGAATTGCGAGTTATAAAGTCAGAATTGCGAGATATAAAGTCAGAATTGCGAGTTATAAAGTCAGAATTGCGAGATATAAAGTCAGAATTGCTAGATATAAAGTCAGAATAGCGAGATATAAAGTCAGAATTGCGAGATATAAAGTCAGAATTGCAAGATATAAAGTCAGAATTGCGAGATATAAAGTCAGAATTGCGAGATATAAAGTCAGAATTGCGAGTTATAAAGTCAGAATTGCGAGATATAAAGTCAGAATTGCGAGTTATAAAGTCAGAATTGCGAGATATAAAGTCAGAATTGCTAGATATAAAGTCAGAATAGCAAGATATAAAGTCAGAATTGCGAGATATAAAGTCAGAATTGCGAGTTATAAAGTCAGAATTGCGAGATATAAAGTCAGAATTGCGAGTTATAATGTCCGAATTGCGAGATATAAAGTCAGAATTGCGAGATATAAAGTCAGAATTGCGAGATATAAAGTCAGAATTGCGAGATATAAAGTCAGAATTGCGAGATATAAAGTCAGAATTGCTAGATATAAAGTCAGAATTGCGAGATATAAAGTCAGAATTGCGAGATATAAAGTCAGAATTGCGAGATATAAAGTCAGAATTGCGAGATATAAAGTCAGAATTGCGAGATATAAAGTCAGAATTGCTAGATATAAAGTCAGAATTGCGAGATATAAAGTCAGAATTGCGAGTTATAAAGTCAGAATTGCGAGATATAAAGTCAGAATTGCGAGATATAAAGTCAGAATAGCAAGATATAAAGTCAGAATTGCGAGTTATAAAGTCCGAATTGCGAGATATAAAGTCAGAATTGCGAGATATAAAGTCAGAATTGCTAGATATAAAGTCAGAATTGCGAGATATAAAGTCAGAATTGCTAGATATAAAGTCAGAATTGCGAGTTATAAAGTCAGAATTGCGAGATATAAAGTCAGAATTGCTAGATATAAAGTCAGAATTGCGAGATATAAAGTCAGAATTGCGAGATATAAAGTCAGAATTGCGAGATATAAAGTCAGAATTGCGAGATATAAAGTCAGAATTGCGAGATATAAAGTCAGAATTGCGAGATATAAAGTCAGAATTGCTAGATATAAAGTCAGAATTGCTAGATATAAAGTCAGAATTGCGAGTTATAAAGTCAGAATTGCGAGATATAAAGTCAGAATTGCGAGTTATAAAGTCAGAATTGCGAGATATAAAGTCAGAATTGCTAGATATAAAGTCAGAATAGCAAGATATAAAGTCAGAATTGCGAGATATAAAGTCAGAATTGCGAGTTATAAAGTCAGAATTGCGAGATATAAAGTCAGAATAGCAAGATATAAAGTCAGAATTGCGAGTTATAAAGTCCGAATTGCGAGTTATAAAGTCAGAATTGCAAGATATAAAGTCAGAATTGCGAGATATAAAGTCAGAATTGCGAGATATAAAGTCAGAATTGCGAGTTATAAAGTCAGAATTGCGAGATATAAAGTCAGAATTGCTAGATATAAAGTCAGAATTGCGAGATATAAAGTCAGAATTGCGAGTTATAAAGTCAGAATTGCGAGATATAAAGTCAGAATTGCGAGTTATAAAGTCCGAATTGCGAGATATAAAGTCAGAATTGCGAGATATAAAGTCAGAATTGCGAGATATAAAGTCAGAATTGCGAGATATAAAGTCAGAATTGCGAGATATAAAGTCAGAATAGCAATATATAAAGTCAGAATTGCGAGTTATAAAGTCAGAATTGCGAGATATAAAGTCAGAATAGCAAGATATAAAGTCAGAATTGCGAGTTATAAAGTCCGAATTGCGAGATATAAAGTCAGAATTGCGAGATATAAAGTCAGAATTGCGAGATATAAAGTCAGAATTGCTAGATATAAAGTCAGAATTGCGAGATATAAAGTCAGAATTGCTAGATATAAAGTCAGAATTGCGAGTTATAAAGTCAGAATTGCGAGTTATAAAGTCAGAATTGCGAGTTATAAAGTCAGAATTGCGAGATATAAAGTCAGAATTGCGAGATATAAAGTCAGAATTGCGAGTTATAAAGTCAGAATTGCGAGTTATAAAGTCAGAATTGCGAGATATAAAGTCAGAATAGCAAGATATAAAGTCAGAATTGCGAGTTATAAAGTCCGAATTGCGAGTTATAAAGTCAGAATTGCGAGTTATAAAGTCAGAATTGCGAGATATAAAGTCAGAATTGCGAGATATAAAGTCAGAATTGCGAGATATAAAGTCAGAATTGCGAGATATAAAGTCAGAATTGCGAGATATAAAGTCAGAATTGCGAGTTATAAAGTCAGAATTGCGAGTTATAAAGTCAGAATTGCGAGATATAAAGTCAGAATTGCGAGATATAAAGTCAGAATTGCGAGTTATAAAGTCAGAATTGCGAGATATAAAGTCAGAATTGCGAGTTATAAAATCAGAATTGCGAGATATAAAGTCAGAATTGCTAGATATAAAGTCAGAATAGCAAGATATAAAGTCAGAATTGCGAGATATAAAGTCAGAATTGCGAGTTATAAAGTCAGAATTGCGAGATATAAAGTCAGAATAGCAAGATATAAAGTCAGAATTGCGAGATATAAAGTCAGAATTGTGAGATATAAAGTCAGAATAGCGAGATATAAAGTCAGAATTGCGAGATATAAAGTCAGAATTGTGAGTTATAAAGTCAGAATTGTGAGTTATAAAGTCAGAATTGCGAGATTTAAAGTCATAATTGCGAGATATAAAGTCAGAATTGTGAGATATAAAGTCAGAATAGCAAGATATAAAGTCAAAATTGCGAGTTATAAAGTCAGAATTGCGAGATATAAAGTCAGAATTGCGAGATATAAAGTCAGAATTGCAAGATATAAAGTCAGAATTGTGAGATATAAAGTCCGAATTGCGAGATTTAAAGTCATAATTGCGAGATATAAAGTCAGAATTGTGAGATATAAAGTCAGAATAGCAAGATATAAAGTCAAAATTGCGAGTTATAAAGTCAGAATTGCGAGATATAAAGTCAGAATTGCGAGATATAAAGTCAGAATTGCGAGATATAAAGTCAGAATTGTGAGATATAAAGTCAGAATAGCAAGATATAAAGTCAAAATTGCGAGTTATAAAGTCAGAATTGCGAGATATAAAGTCAGAATTGTGATTTATAAAGTCAGAATTGCGAGATATAAAGTCAGAATTGTGAGATATAAAGTCAGAATAGCAAGATATAAAGTCAAAATTGCGAGTTATAAAGTCAGAATTGCGAGATATAAAGTCAGAATTGTGAGATATAAAGTCAGAATAGCAAGATATAAAGTCAAAATTGCGAGTTATAAAGTCAGAATTGCGAGATTTAAAGTCAGAATTGTGAGATATAAAGTCAGAATAGCAAGATATAAAGTCAGAATTTCGTGATATAAAGTCAGAATTTCGTGTTATAAAGTCAGAATTTTATGATATAAAGTCAGAATTTCGTGATATAGTCAGAATTTTGTGTTATAAAGTCAGAATTTCGTGATATAGTCAGAATTTTGTGTTATAAAGTCAGAATTTTATGATATAAAGTCAGAATTTTGTGTTATAAAGTCAGAATTTCGTGTTATAAAGTCAGAATTTCGTGATATAAAGTCAGAATTTCGTGTTATAAAGTCAGAATTTTATGATATAAAGTCAGAATTTCGTGATATAGTCAGAATTTTGTGTTATAAAGTCAGAATTTCGTGATATAGTCAGAATTTTGTGTTATAAAGTCAGAATTTTGTGTTATAAAGTCAGAATAGCAAGATATAAAGTCAGAATTTCGTGATATAAAGTCAGAATTTCGTGTTATAAAGTCAGAATTTTATGATATAAAGTCAGAATTTCGTGATATAGTCAGAATTTTGTGTTATAAAGTCAGAATTTCGTGATATAGTCAGAATTTTGTGTTATAAAGTCAGAATTTTATGATATAAAGTCAGAATTTTGTGTTATAAAGTCAGAATTTCGTGATATAAAGTCAGAATTTCGTGTTATAAAGTCAGAATTTTATGATATAAAGTCAGAATTTCGTGTTATAAAGTCAGAATTTCGTGTTATAAAGTCAGAATTTTGTGATTAAGTCAGAATTGTCTTATTGTGTCAAATTTCAAAGAGCAAAGAAAACTAACTACTAAACTTCAAGCCCTAGAAATACTACATAAAATATATAAAGTAATCAAATGTTTAAACGCTGCAGTCTTTACTGTGTAAAATAAATATACATTTATTCTTATTAAAGTTACAAACGTGATTCAATCAAGAGCAGTGAGATTTTCTCTTTTTTTCTCTTTCTCACTTCAGAATTAAAATTTCCTGATAACTTACTCAAATTTCCTGATAATTTACTCAAATTTCCTGATAATTTACTTCCGCCTACGTCACACATATCTCGCAATTCGAACCCTTTAAGTGAAGAGTTCATCTCTCTCTCAGCTGTTCTTGTCCACGTTCCACACGCAGTTATCCTTTTTTTCAGACGGGTGACTGAACGTGCTGAAACACATGATTCAGCAGCAGCGCCCGTGGCATCAGCTGACATCCTGCATCTGAAACACGCTCCGGTGCAAAACTCACACACCCACACAGAGGACAGTGGCACATACAATCTTTATTTGTATTCAGAGTGAAATAACTGCAGCGTAGTCTCTGTCAGCAATGAAATCTTTCCACTAAGTCATGTAGAAAATAAACCTTCGTATGAAATAAATATTCCTATTCGATCCTTCAATAAATATCACCTGTGCACAGCAGCGGTCAGAGAAAGACGCAGGACAGCTGTCGTTAAAGTCGTACTCGATAATATCCCTGCATAGATAAATCTCAAACATACAAATATAAACCATTAAAAAGACATGATCTTGATCTAAACAAACTCAAATAAATATATGCAGATGTCATCGGACCTCCAGTCTGATTCATAATGCAAAAGCAGATTGTTGATTTCTGACCTGGAAAAGGGGCTGAATCTAGTGACATTAACTTTATTCAGACTGCAGGGAAACGTCTGTCATCCACAGGAGCCAAAAACACCAGCTCTGATTTCACACACACACACACACACACACACACACACACACACACACGCACACACACACACACGCACACACACACACGCCCTCAGTAACTCTTTCCTAGTCAAGTTCATCGGTCGTTCCAACAAATGTATTTACAATCCGTATGGCATTCTTCCATATTCCAGACTGGAGAGATTGTTTTTTTTTGGAACCTGTGCAGAAAATATTGATATATTAATAGTTATTTGACAAAAAATAAACCATTTATTGTTAAATTAATGATTTGTGATGAAACGCAACATTTCACAACACCTAATAGCGAGTAGGATGTTTAACAAGTGATCCATCTGTTTAAAGCTGAAGTGTGTGATTTCACCAGAGAACAACAGTAACGCTTTACCAGCAGTGCTTCGGGAAGCATTTTTCCCATTCATTCCCTCTCCATAGGGATTTCACAACGTTTGAAACCTTAAACCAAACCAACCAACTCTCAGATTAAAAACACTACAAACCAAAAAACACAAAAGTTCAAGATGAAAAGACAAAATAAAATGATTAGTCAATGATTATATGTACAAAATAAATAAATAAATAAAAAAATCAAGAGAGTTTATAAACATGTATATTCATATTAATGAATAATAAGCAATATATTATTAACATATATATATATATATATATATATATATATATATATATATATATATATATATATATATATATATAATAGTCATATATACACATGACAAATTAGCAGTATATTGTATAAATGTAAATAAATGAAATTATATATATATATATTGTTTCTATACGAGATACATGCATATTTCATATTTAGCAATATATTGTATAATGTTAAACAAATTAAATATATATTAATTTATACAATATAATCTGTGTATATATAGCAATATTTGTTCAAAATAAATGAAATTAATATATATATTTTTCTATACATATACGTACATTCATATTAATAAATAATGAGCAATATATTGTATAAAATAAATAAAATTAATATATATTTAGTTTCTATATATACATATATACATTACATGTATATTCATATTAATGAATAATGAAAAATATATTGTTAAAATAAATAAACAAATAAACAAACAAACACACACAAACACATATATATATATATATATATATACACACACACACATATGATAATTAGCAGTATACTATATAAAAATAAATGAAATTATGAATATAACACATATAATTTATACAATATAACGTGTGTGTGTATATATATATATATATATATATATATATATTAGTAATATGTTTTAAGATAAATGAAAATATATATACACACACACACTATATATATATATATCGTTGAATTATTGTAACGTGTATATATTTATCTATGTATACATAAATAAATATATACATGTTACAATAATTCAATGATAGATAGATAGATAGATAGATAGATAGATAGATAGATAGATAGTCAGATAGATAGATAGATAGATAGTCAGATAGATAGATAGATAGATAGATAGATAGATAGATAGATAGATAGATAGTCAGATAGATAGTCAGATAGATAGTCAGATAGATAGATAGATAGATAGATAGATAGATAGATAGATAGATAGATAGATAGATAGATAGATAATGTTTCACGGGACTCAAAAATGGGATTTTTACGTATTGTTCGTATTTTTGTGCTCGACTGTAAAGATAATTCAGTCCTGCACTCGTTTGATAAATACGTTTTGTGTCGAGACGCTCAAACTGACATTCATAATGATCTAAAAGCATCATCTTTCACCCTTCAGCACGTCACATGACCAGTTAGACTCTGAACCTGCAGGAAATGACCCACTTCAGCTTTAAATGAATCTGTGTGTTCTCAGGTGGAGAGAAGAGAGCGCCCTCACCAGGCAGTGCAGTGACGGCTCCATCTATCCGTGTAACGACGCCTGAACCTCAGACAGCCGAGAGCAGCTCGGGGTTCCCATCTGCTGCGCCCGCTGGTACAGAGCGCTGTCCCCGAAATACCGCGCGCGGTACAGCAGCCCTTCCTCTGAAACACACGCCACATCACATGATGAAACACTGACTCACACTGTGGCATTATGGGTGTGAAAGTTCAGACCTGAGAGAAGCTGATTCAGAGGAATGACATCACACATGAGCCGGTTCTGACCAGCTCTCGTGAATCATGTGACTCACCAGATGTTGCTTTATACTGGAATGAACCACCTTATAATAACCTGCATGCTTCACTTTATGAACCGATAATGTGTGTGACACGTACTCTGTTGTTTCTCTTTCCAGCAGTTGTTCCTGAGGTTGGAGACGTAGTCGTCCTCCACGCTGCCCTCCACCTGCTTCAGTCTCACGCCGCTGAAGTCCTGAGAGAAACGCTCGTTCACGTAGTACGTCACGCCCAGATTCTCCGTCACGCGCTTGTGTGTGTGACCCGCTGACCTGTGTGAGGCGGACACATGACGGTTAGTTACGGGATACTTCAGAGAGGACATAAAGAGAGAATAAAACACACAGAGAGGGAAAAATTGAATTCATTTTATTTTTAGATTTTCTGATTTGTTAACTTTAGTGTATTTTTGTCAGTTGATATTTTTTATTTCTTAATATTTTACATTTATTTTAATTTAATTTTGTTTTTATTTTAATTTTAGTTAATGATTAAGTAATTTTGTGTGTGCTTTTTAATTGTTAATATTTTGAATTCATTTTATATTTTCTGATTTTAACTTTAGTTAACAATTTAGTAATTTTTGTGTGATTTTGTCATTTTTGTCAGTTGATATTTTTTAATTGTTAATATTTTACATTTTTTACATATAGTTTTTATTTAAATTTTAGTTAACAATTAATACATTTTTTGTGCTTTTGTCATTTTTATTAGTTCATATTTCAAATTAATTTTATTTTTATATTGTCTGTTTTTATATTTATTTTAGTTCATTGGTTTAGTCATTTTTCTGTGCTTGTAATTTTTATTAGTTAATATTTTGAATTAATTTTATTTTTACATTCTGTTTTTATTTTAATTTTAGTTAACGATTAAGTAATTTTTGTGTGACTGTCATTTTTACTAGTTAATATTTTTAATTGTTAGTATTTTGAATAATTTTATTTTTATATTCTCTCTTTTATTTTAACTTTAGTTAACGATTTAGTAATTTCAGTTGATATGTTTTAATTGTTAATATTTTATATATTTTTTATTTTGTTTTTATTTTAATTTTGGTTAATGATTAAGTCATTTTTTGTGTGATTTTGTCATTTTTATTAGTTAATATTTTGAATTAATTTTATTTTTATATTCTGTTTTTATTTTAATTTCACTTAATTGGTTTACTAATTTTTGTGTGATTTTGTCATTTTTACTAGTTAATATTTTTAATTAATTTTATTTTTAAATTCTCTCTTTTATTTTAACTTTAGTTAACGATTTAGTAATTTCAGTTGATATTTTTTAATTGTTAATATTTTACATTTTATTTTTACATTTTGTTTTTATTTTAATTTTAGTTCATGATTAAGTAATGTTTGTGCTTTTGTTATTTTTATTAGTTCATATTTCAAATTAATTTTATTTTTATATTGTCTGTTTTTATATTTATTTTAGTTAATTGGTTTAGTAATTCTTCTGTGCTTGTAATTTTTATTAGTTAATATTTTAAATTAATTTTATTTTTACATTCTGTTTTTATTTTAATTTTAGTTAACGATTAAGTAATTTTTGTGTGACTGTCATTTTTACTAGTTAATATTTTTAATTGTTAGTATTTTGAATAAATTTATTTTTATATTCTCTCTTTTATTTTAACTTTAGTTAACGATTTAGTAATTTCAGTTGATATGTTTTAATTGTTAATATTTTATATATTTTTTATTTTTTTATTTTGTTTTTATTTTAATTTTGGTTAATGATTAAGTCATTTTTTGTGTGATTTTGTCATTTTTATTTGTTAATATTTTGAATTTATTTTTTTTTTATATTCTGTTTTTATTTTAATTTCACTTAATTGGTTTACTAATTTTTGTGTGATTTTGTCATTTTTACTAGTTAATATTTTTAATTGTTAATATTTTTAATTAAATTTATTTTTATATTCTCTCTTTTATTTTAACTTTAGTTAACGATTTAGTAATTTCAGTTGATATGTTTTAATTGTTAATATTTTATATATTTTTTATTTTTACATTTTGTTTTTATTTTAATTTTAGTTAATGATTAAGTCATTTTTTGTGTGATTTTGTCATTTTTATTAGTTAATATTTTGAATTAATTTTATTTTTATATTCTGTTTTTATTTTAATTTCACTTAATTGGTTTACTAATTTTTGTGTGATTTTGTCATTTTTACTAGTTAATATTTTTAATTGATTTTATTTTTAAATTCTCTCTTTTATTTTAACTTTAGTTAACGATTTAGTAATTTCAGTTGATATTTTTTAATTGTTAATATTTTACATTTTATTTTTACATTTTGTTTTTATTTTAATTTTAGTTAACGATTAAGTAATGTTTGTGCTTTTGTTATTTTTATTAGTT